>NC_081569.1:1838470-1864176 GCF_022355385.1 Mustela nigripes
ATGTATCTGTACTGTCGCCAACTCATTTCCACTGTCCCACCAGTTCCCGCCAGAAGCCTCATAGAACCCATTTCCCTGATGAGGACGCTGACCCCCAGAAGGGTAAGGCCTTTGTCTGCAGCCACATGACCTGGGGTGTCTGACCGGTTTCAAATGAAGTTTTCTTTGAACGTGTTGCCCTTAGACAAACACTGGGTTGCCTATGCCAGGATCTCTCCGATGCCACTCTTTTCTATTAAGTTAAAACAAACAAACAAAAAAAACCCCAAAAACAAAAAAAACAACCCCCCCCCCCAGGATCCTGAGACTTAACAGCCCTGAGCCCCTTGTCGCGGTCACCTCGGCAGACGCAGGACTTTTCCCTCGGCCGCCGGTCCCCGGGAGCGGGGTCATACGCCCGCACAGCCCCCCAGCCCCTCGCGGCCAAGAACCCGCGGCCAAGAACCCGCGCCGGCAGCTCGCTGCGCCCTGGGCTCCAGCGCCCTCACCCGGCCGCGGCGCTCGGCTGTCCGCGCGCCCCGGCTCGGCGGGCTCGGGTCTGCGCCTCCCACAGCGGCCGCCAGAGCCCGCCCGGGGCCGGTCGGGCGAGGGGCGGTCGGCCGGGGGCGGGCGTCTGGGGCCCCGGGGAGGAGCCAGCCCGGCCCGCGCGGCGCCCAGAGCCGCCAAGCGCTATAAAAGCCGCCGCTCGGGCGGCCGCCGGGAAGCGCGAGCCGAGCGCGGCGCGGGCCAGTGGGACCGGGTGGGCTCGAGAGGCCGGGGGCATCGGAGTAGAGCGCGGCCGCGCGCGGAACCCCAGGTCTTCAGACGAGCCGCCGCTCTGCCGCCCGCGTCCCCGGAGCTCACGGAGCCCGTCGCTGTGCCCCCGGACCGCCCGGGCCGCCGCGCTCCCCGCCCGCGGGACGTGCCGCCGTCTCGGCTCCCGACCGTGAGGTAAGAGGGCCCGGCCGGCGCGCCAGGCTGCCCGACTGCCCGAGCCTCGGTGGGGAAAGAAGGGCGCGGGGCCGCCGCCTCCACCGGCCACGGGCGAACGGTACCCGTCCTCGGCTTCTGGCGGTCTGTCCGCTCTGCTCCGCGGTCCGCCTCTGTCTGTCTGTCTGTCTGTCTGTCCGGGCGTCTGTTGATGGGCACACGCCCCTGTCACTGTCCTCTGGGAGGTTTCGCCGAGATCGTGCGATTTTTTGCAAGCAGCAGGTGCCGGGGGCGCCGGTGTTCCCGGAGCGCGTCCCGATCTGAGTGTGTGTGCGTGGCGGGGGGGCTGCTTTCCGTAGAGGCCCCCACTTCTCAGTGGCTGAGAAGTCTCGCGCTCGGGACTGTGGCTTGCGGACGAGGGACCGCTCTGAGGGTCAGGTCGTGGAGTCGCGGAGTCCCGCGGACGGAGAGCGGGCTCACACTGTGCGCCAGCGGGCGTGCGCCTGGCAACAGGTCTGCGCCCCGCTGCTCGGGCCTCGGCACCGGCTTCATTCTGGTTCCGGCTCCGCCTCCCGCTGCCTCCCGCTCCCGCACTCTCGGGAGCTCCCGGCTTCCAGCGTTGTGCCGGCGCGGGGCGCGCGGTGTGTGTGTGTGTGTGGGGGGGGTGTGCAATTAAATGTTAAAAGACACCACGACCTCTGTTGATGTTTAGACTGAGTCTCCAAACCCGGCATTGCTGGGAGAGGGTTCCGTGGTGCCTGGCGAGGGACCTCGGCTCCCAGAAGGGTTAAATTAGGTTAAAGACCTGGCGGAGTGCGGAGTGCCAGCCAGGGCTGTGGCCAGGTCTCCAGCTCGCTGCTCGGGGAACGAGAGCCAGAGACCTCCTGGAACGGACCCGGAGGCACACATGTACTCTTGAGAAAGGAGCTCAGTGAGCCCGAGGTCGTCAGCCGCAGACTCTCAGCTCTCAGCGACCGCCGCCTGTCCCCAAGGGTCGAACACCACCACCGCCCTCCCAGGCGCGCCTCCAGCGGCCGGCTTTGAGGTCCTGAGTCTCGGTCGGCGCAGCCAACGTTGCCCACAGGTGAGAACTCTCTTTTGAAAGTAATCTTTTGATGTATAAGCCAGTGCCTGGCTGCAGCCCCAGCCCCGGAGACGGTGAACCTGGGAGCGAGCTTCTCCATTCCGGCGGTCTGGAGAGCGCCCGGGGGGGCTGGAAGCCGGCGGCTTTGCGTGCCCAGGCGCGGCGCCACCATGGACAGCTCCCAGCCACTTCCTCCACTCCGGGTCTGCGGCCCTGGGTCTCCTGCATTCCAGACTCCAGGTGTTGGGGCGCAGGACAGAAGGAGAGGGACAGCTAGTTTTTGAAAGCCCGTTGCAGACTGTCCCAAGGTCACATGAACCTCTCAGGAGAATAAAGGAGGCTGTGGTTGGTGACTGGGTCCTAGGCCGACTTGCAGCTGAGCTCAGAACAGGATCTCTGGCGTGGTGTGTGGCGGGAGGGGGTCCCCGGCTTTGCTGTAACACCGTGAGCCCCTTCAGAAGTGTTCTAATGTGTGACTCCTGAGCATCTGACCGAGGCAGTGAGATCAGGCCAGACCTAATTAGGGACTGCTCGGACTGCTTCTCCGTACAGAGCATGAGCCATGCTACCTTTTATCAGATTATTTGGTAAATTTGGTGGTGGGAAGAGATAATAGTTTCAGAGTCACAGAGACAGGATGGAGAAGAATCCAATAGAACAAGTTATCGATAATGTGTTTGGATTCATTTGCAAAAACACCTATGTTGTTTTCTGATTCTAATCGCCTTCTCCACGGTGTGGAACACTCTTATAGAAGCTCCCAAAGGTTCCTCTTGGGCCCAGTTGATGCTTTTTCAAGTTGGTTGCTTGGAAACAGGGAGGCGAGAACCTGTAGGGGTTTCTCTATGCACATCTCCTTTAGCCCTCTGTGCTCATACAGAAGTGTGTATCTTCCTCTGTTTTAAAATGTCTAAGGTCTGATTCTGGGTGTGACTGCTGGAGGTCCTTGGGAGTGGAAACAATCAAGCATCTTCTTTTTTGAGACAGCACGTGTGTGTAGAAGTCACTAGAGCATGGTGCCTGTTCCTTATACCTTAGGAGCACACGCTCTCCTGGCAGAGTTGTTAATGAGAACTAAAGTGGCCCAATATAAAGCACTTAGCTCCTCGCTGAGCACGCAGAATGCTCTTAAAATGGAAGCCATTACAGGTATTTGTAACAGATAGCTGTGCGTTTCTTTTGAAGCTCAGCCGTCCACTTACCAGCAACTGCTTGACAGGGACTCCGTCTCCTGCTCCATGTCCTTGTTGGAGAACCTGTGGATGGAAGTCGGACACTGCTGAAGCCGACCACCGCGTTAACAGAAACGGTGTTCAGAGATACATGAGAGCATCTGGGGGAGACAAATTGGGCCCCTGTGTTTCTCACCTGCCGCACTTGGAAGAAAGATAAAGTAAGTTGTTTTCAAAATATTATCATCGCCCTCCAGATTTGAGGATTAATTCTCCCTGAGCCTTCTCTCAAAAGAAGGCAGGCTCTTCCGAAAGCCCTCCTAGTCTTGCTGGGGGAGGGAAAGGATCTTTCTTGGGTATGGATGGGGAATGGCTCCATGGTCCCCTTTCCTGGGTTGCTGCAAGCTGGATGGAGGGTTTGCTGTGTGGGGCAGCACCTTGTGGGGTCCTTGCCATGTAGGAAGCCACACAGCCATTCACGGGGAAGCCCAGCTTGGCTGTGACGTCCTGACTAGGACACAGCTCTGCCTGGAGCGCTGGCCACTTCCTTGGTCCCAACTGGACTGGAAGATTCCCTCCAGCTCTGCATTTTGGGGTTCTGTCTGGTGAAAATCACTAATACCATGCTGTTTGGATAATGGAATTATAATGCGCCTAATCTCACACTTGGAATTTTTTTTCCTCAAAAAAGTGTGGATGTGCACGTGGGCGTGTGTTTCCACCCGTTTCACATTCTAGTGGTTTTATATTTTTTCATCTATTTTTTTTTCTCCTTAGTAGATAAGAAGTCATCTTAGCTCCCTCCATCTCAAAGGCGTGGAAGTCAAGGATGCCGTACAGACGCTGAGAATCTTCCCATGAGTGGTGGTGTGAATGGAGCAGGAGGCTGGACCCTGGCTGAACTTGAAGCCCTGGCTCTCTCCCCCGGACTTCACCCAGGACATGCCGCTGTCTGGTAGGAACACAACTGACCTCCAGAGCACTGCTGGGGTCAGGGCAAGTGAGGGGAGAGCCTGGCACAGGAGCTAGCAGGGGGCCGTCTGCGGGCCCCAGGGCAGCGGCGTCTGGGTCTCTGGCACGAGTGGCGATCAGGGGAGGGACAGCAGAACGAGAGGGGAGCGTTCAGTTATGCTCAGCCTTCTGGGAACCCCGCCGCCGGAGTGACCCCCCCATAGCTCTCAGCAGAGCCGCAGGCATTGTAGAAGAAACGCATTTGTAGTTCTAGCTCCAGAGAGAAATGCAAGTGTGTGGGATGGGTTCTTATGAGGAATGGAGTCATGTGTGTGGGCTGCTTCCGTAAGACCCCATATCCGTGAGGGCTTATCTGGCAACATCGTTCTTTCCACACAACGGCAGATGCCCAGAGACCCGATCTCGTCTGTGTAATGCATCGGTTGTCTCCTAGTGCTGGGTTTTTCCTGTTGTGTGGACGGTGGAAGGATTGTGTATCTTGCTCTCTTATATCTGGTCAGGTTAGGAGGAGTTAGGAGTGGCTGTGGGTACAGAAGGACGCGTCTCAGTGCTGAGTGTCTTCTCGACCAGTCTCCCTTGGGCCCCGAGCCTCCTTTCCCGAGAGCCTGGCACGTGGAAACGTGGTGGAACTGGGCAGGCCTCGCGTGGCTACGGCAGTGACTCAGATCACGACCTGTACCTCTGTCCTCACCTCTCTGGTTGTTTTCTCTGCCTCTTTCCCTGGCCTCTGTCTCCTCTCGTGCCAGGCTTTGTTCAAACTTGGCTCTTCAGAAGGGAGGCTGCCTGCTGAGAAATGTCATCAAATATACATTTGCTTTCTGCTCAGTTCCCTCCGTGCCAGGAAACACACTTCCCCACCCAGAGAGAGAGGAGCTGCCCCTCTCCCCTTCCCCTGATGCTTTCAAGGGCCCCTCTCCAGGCTCAGTGTGGCTCCAAGCACACAGGTCCAGCCTCCCCTTCCCAGCCCCTGAGAGTGGCTGAACCCTGGGGAGCACAGCGGCCACCCCTGCCCCCTGGGACTCTGTGGGAGGAGGTTTCTCTCTCTCCAGCCCCGACAGTCTGGCTCCTGCATCGGGAAACTGCTGAGGTGTTATCTTTGAATCTCCTGCAAGGACAGACACGTGACGGATTTAGCTATAACTTGGGTTTAAAGTGCTTTGACCAGACAACTGCCTTTGAAAGCCTGTGTGCTTCTCTCAGCTGTCCGTGTCCAAGAGCTTAGCCGTTAGGCATTTTGTGTTATGGGGAAGGCGAGTCGAGAAGCGGGTCCCTCTGTGGTGTAAAGGATCCCGGCCAGACTACTTACTGCCTCTCCTGATCGTGGACGTCGCAGTGGGGATGCCCGGGGAGCCTGCTGCACTGTTTGGGCCTGTCTAGGGACAGGAACTCCTGCTGAGGGCTCTGAGGCCTGAGCCCAGGACTGAACAAGAGGCAGTGGCCAGTGCCCCCTTGAGTAGATTTGAATATGCAAATGTATGGGGGGGGAATCGTGTTAAGACGCAAGCTCTGATTGGCCGGGTGGTGGGGAGGGTTGGGCCCGAGGGTCTGTATCTCCAACCAGCAACCAGGAGATGCTGCAGGTCCACTGAGGCCTTGGGAGGTGCTGGTGACTATAACCTAGCTCTGCTCTTTCTGGTGGGTTTTAAGTCCATTTCTGGTGTCTGTCTGAGTGCATGCGGTCCAGCTGGCCTGTGTCCTCCTAATGACCTTATGATGACCCTTCAAATTCTTGGAGGTAATTATTGTTGCTCGCAAACTGTCTTATCAGTAGACTAAATATCGTGAACCCCTTTGAGTCCCCCTTTTCCCTGTCCTAATAAATTTTCCAGCTGTCTGAACCGAGTTACTTTTAAGTGCAAGACCATTGTGCAAATGGCAATTTATCTCTGCCTGGCAGAGGCATCTGAATGTGATTTTGTGGGTATTAAGAGATCACTTGGGGAGTCTCATCTCACTCGGGTTCCAGACACAGAGAATGCTTGTTTACATTTAGACAACTTGACTTGACTCAGAGGATCACAGCTTTTTTTTTTTTTGAACCTAAAAATGAAACGCAAACCTCCGTTATCTTCCTCAGCCCCCCTCCCTATAGCATTCCCGCGGGCATGAGCATCGCAGATGCCGGACGGTCAGCCCAAGACGGAGCTGTGCAGTTGTGTTCTGTCCGTCCACTGCGTCTGGAGGCAGAAAAAAACGGAGTACAATGTCTCCATCACCTTGCACGTGCAGGGGCCGTGTTAGCCCCCGGGCAGGGGCGGGGGGCAGGATTAAAGACACTGTCTGCACCCTCCAGAGCTAACGGTCTAGCTGGGGGAACAAGCCACCCCGTTGGGAAGCTACCACACAGTGTGATGGGGGCTGTGGTGTGTGGGTCGCGAGGAGTGGTGGGTGGCGACTGGTGGGGAACAGCTGGAGCCAAAAACGTCCCAGGAAGCTTCGCTGGGAAGGGGGCATATGGTGCTTCTGGAAGGATTAGCAGGAGTTGATAGGCATTTTCCCAGGAGGCAAAGGTGGGATTCGGGGCGTGGAGGTCAGACCGGGATGCCCACGGAGAAAGGGCCACAGGGAAAGATCCAGAAGCACAGGCAGGCTTACACCTCTTACCTCCTGTGTCCTTCCACACGTGCGAAGCTCCTTACGGCCCATGTGCTTCTGCTCCCTTCCCCGCCCAGACCTCGGGCGATACCTGGCAGAAGACAGAGTCTTTCTAAGCAGCTGGTGCCTTTAGTCTCGTAGCCTCCTGATTTTAAATTAATCATAATTTTTTTTCCCCAACAAAATCTTAATAAATCTCATTTACAATCCAGATAAAAAATGCCCGTGGCTGAGAGTAGGTTTTTAATCTTGAGGTCCCCGAGGGGTTCCACAGAGCTCTGTGGGTTCCAAGGAGCCCAGTTTGAAAACCTCTGTCTTCAGATCCTTTTCATTTTGCTTTTGGCGGTCATACCCATAGTGTCAGCTTCGTATTAGAGTGGTTTGTCTTGCTGTGTCTTCTTCATCTTTTGGATGTCTTGCTGGTTTTTGTGTCAACACTTTTCAGTGAAATGAAGCCAGAATTACCCCGTGTGTGACTCTCTAACAGATGTGGGGGTGTGGGTTACCAGAGGCGAGGATCTGTGACAGATGCTGGCTCAGGAGACTCAAGCTGTAGCTAGGAAGCAGGGAGAGGCATGAGCTTCTTGCAAAAATAAAAGGGGGGGGGGCTTTTTATTTCCAACCTTGTCTATTCATCTATTCTCCGAGGAGTCCTCAGATCCTAGAAAAGCAGGCAAGAAGGAAACATAGCTCCTTTCCAGGGTCTAAGACTCGATACATTGTAACCAGGATCTTCCCTCTTTTCTCACTGATGTAAAGTAGACACATTTGAATGTGGGAAGTTTCTGAAGGTGGGGTTCGAGCAGGGACACTAAGTCAGAAGTATAAAAAGGGAAAAGCGCACTGGTCCCAGGTGAGCTGGAAGGTTCCGGTTCAGGCTGAGGCTCCTGCTTGCCGCTCCCAGAGCTCCTCTGCGGGAGGCAATCCATGCTCTGAAAGTGACCACACCCAGAGAGAGCCCTGTCCTCACCAACGGGCGGTCCTTGTCCTTAGAAAGGGATCTGAAGAAACCCTTCTGGGTGCGGACCCAGCTCTAGAACGAAGACCACATGACTGATTTAAGGTGATCAAAGTGACCCACGGTCAGTCTGGAGAACTTGGAGGAACCCCATCTCTGTGAGGAGCCTCAGCAGGGGAGCGTGGCGGGTGGCATTTCCCTCCAGGAGTCGGGGGTATCCGACAATCCAGGCAGTGTGAGGGAGAGCTGCCGTGCTGGTGGGTGACCAGCAGCCTCACCATCTGGGTGCAGCTGGTCGCACGTCCAAAGCAGTCTTTGCTTCAGACCATGTCACCCTAGACTCTGGAACACCCTGAACTTGGACTTGACTCCCAAACCACAGGGTTTCAGCCTGTCCCGGCTTGCTAAGGCTGGACGTAGGCTGGCTCCTGTGTTGCCCTGAATTTTGGGCACAGGTGACCAAAGATCCTGGTTCCCTAGATCCCATGGAACTATCTGGGGGTGGCTGGTGGTGATCCTGAGCTGTCCCCTGAATGTGGAGGCCACGCCTGGCTCTCCCTGCTCCCAGGGTGGCAGTGGTGTCTGCTGGTGAGCCACGAGAGCCCTCCTGCCGAGGGTACGGAGTGGAGCAGGATAGCACCTTGGCGTGCATCCAGCTCCTAGTCCAATGCTCCGCTCACCTGCCTTCTTTCCAGGGCTCTGGTCCTTGTTGTGAGCCGGGGGAGGGGGCGGCACCGAGTCCCAGCACTGAGTCCCAGCTCGGTCCCCTAGAATCTCCCAATCCCGGGGCCCCAGAGCCTCCTGGGCTGCGGGCTGGTGTGCAAAGCTTTCTTCTTCCTGTAAAGAATAACAGGACTGAGCCTCAAGAGGAGTGAGTAAAGGAACAGATTTGGGCAAAACATGAAAAAAAATGTTTTGAAGCAAACTGGTGGTTTTAGGAGCCGCGGATTTCAAAGCTGACTGTGTTACAAGTGCTGAGTAATTCACTCGTATGCTAATTTTCCAAAGCTTTGGGTGCAGGAAAACCTCAAACATGGTGGCTAAGTACTTTTCCTTTCCTTTAAAAATTGTGTTTATTTTCGGACGAACTTAATCCATATGTTTCAGATCCATTTCCGCGTTACTCAGCAAAAGCTTGTTTTTCACCGACACAGCCGAGCCGTGAGCGTGCGTTCCTCCTGTTTGCTCTCCCGCAGCCGCCCCACACCTCCCCCAGCTGGGGCTCCCGGCTGTGCAGCTCCACGGCCTTTTAGGACACACAAGTAAATACAGGCCCTGGAAGCAAAAGGAAAAAGTATTTAAAATGGTGCTATTTGTTCACTATGGATTCCCTGCAGGAGTTTCGATTTTGGAAATGGGGCATCACATAGTCTTGATACTAATGACGGAGTCCTGGTGCTCCTGTAAATTCTGCAGCCCGGCCGCAGCCTCACCCCTGGGGAGCAGTGTGTGGGCTCACTCGGGCGGCGATGAGCTGCTCCCCAGACGTCCAGGGGCACTTGAAGCCCGTCTCTCCTCTTCCCTTGCTTCCTTTTGCTTTTAGAGAGGGAAGGAGTTGTGAGGCCCCATACTGGAATGTTTTCCAGATTCTGCGGGCTGATGTGTCACTGTGTCTGTGACTTCTTCAGAAGCAACTGAGTTCATCAAATTTCTCAATTCAATTTCTGGTAGCCAAAGAGAAAGCAGCTGTCGGATTTTGGCTTTGCAGGAATCTCTTCTCATTTACATTTTACATAATTTTTTTTTTTTTTTTAAATAAGAAGGCACAGCAGTCTCCGTGGTGTGTGTCTGGTTCCTCGCTTTGAAGAGACTCGGGGTTTCCTCCGACCGCATCATTGTGGGGTGTGTGTGTGTACACGAGCCCGGTGGCTGGGCGAGAGCTCGGATCTGTTTTAAATTTTGAGATCATTGGGTAATGTTGTCACACACGCTAACATGCAAACATCTCCCGGGATTTTCTGACAATGACCATGTAGTGAATTTCATTTTTACTTTGAACATCCCCACATATAGTTCCTTTAAATAAGAAGCTATTTTTAACATGGGGGAAAAAAAAAAGATGATGCTTTGATTGATTCTTGCTTGCTAAGCACACACGTGAGTCTGTGCTCTGCCGGGCCATTCGGGGACGCCTGCTGTCACAGGTCAAGGGAACAGAGCGGGGCAGAGTCCCAGAACAGTGAGTATCGGGTTTGCACACAGCCCCGGGGCGCAGGAGGCTGGGATCTCCCTCCCTGACATACAAAAGGCCTCATCTCTGTACAAGAGAGAGATGTCTCTTCATTGGGGACGACCCCCTGGGCTCACTCACACGCACAGACTTTCTCATTCTGCGTACTCCCAGAGTCCAGCATGTAGGCAGGCACAAAGCCTTTCTTAACTCCAGGAGCTCGTGAGTCCCGCATCTGAGCCCCGGCCCCCAAGTGCATACATTTCTCAAAGGAACTGGTTTGCTGGGAGTCCTTGTGTTTTCTGCTCTGGGCTCTGAAGGAACCCAGAGTCCCACCAGTCACCTTCTCCAGGTCTGTCCTGTGCCAATCCTCTCCTTTTTCTCATTATTGTTATGGATTCCCAGTGCTTATCGAAAGCTTCCCAAGTTCAGGTCTTGTGTGATCACTGAATCCTCCTGAGAGCTCTGAGCAAGGTGTTGGATGGAGAAGTCTCTGTGGCGTCCATACGAGGTCACCCAGGGGCCTTGACCGATGGTGCCATCCTTGAGGACATTAGCAGGTGATGGGGCTGGAACTGAGACCCGGCTCTGTGTGGGTCCAGATGCCTGTGCTCTAATGATGCCCAGTGTTGCTTCAGTGTTCAAGCTGGAGAAAGCAGGTTTGTGGGAATAGTACAATTCACAGTAGAGCAGTTGGAGGGCAGTTTCCATCCCGAAGTGCTCGCTGCTGATCGGACGGTGGGGATTCGGGGACGGGTCCACGGCCCCTCCCTGTGCTGGAGAAGCTCACAGTTGAGGGGGGAGACAGACAGACAGACAGACAGATACTCAGCAGCCCACAGTCCATGCTGGAAGCAAGGTGTGACCTGGGGAAGTAGACCAGCAGGCAAGACTCCTGGACAGAGGAGGTGGTGGTTGGTTCTGGAAGGAGAGTGCAGTCTGCTGACCAGACCAAGAAGGGCTATGAAGGAAGGAGTTGTCTGAACTAAGTTCAGAGAATCCAGGAACCAGGATCCTGGGGAGGTGGGGGGAGGCAGCTTGCCAGCCTGAGCTGCGGCAAAGATGGTGCAAGGGTTGAGGGGTACGGGGACAAGATTTTCGTGAGAGGCTCACCTTTGGCCTGGAGACAGCAGTCCCTGCGGAGGACGCTGGTCTGGGTCAAGTTCTAGAGAAGCGTTACTGGTTGAACCCGATTGTCTGAATGCTGTCTGGTGTGGGACCTTCCTCATCCCCTCCCTTCTCCGCACTGCGTTTGTAATCAGACGTTCCGGGAATTTCAGGGAACAAAATCCACCCATGAATGGCCCCTGAGGGTCACCTGTGTGCCCGGAGCTGGACTTGGCCCTAGAGCAAACGCAGGGGTGCCCGTCGAGGGGCCAGAGGGGAGAGGGGCCACTGAGGCCTGGGGCTCTGCCCCTGAACCGCAGTGTGGGTCTCGGTTCTGATCACCACGACCGCCGAGATGGCTCTACCCAGAAGAGCACAGAGGGACGCACAGGAGGCGTTTGAGGAAAAATTCCCGTAGATTTTGCTGACTCCAAAGTAAGCAGTTTCCCACAGTCCTTCCTCATCATTTTTAAAGGCTTCCTAGTTTGTATTTTCTTGGGTGTATAGACTAGGAGAGCTGGCAGAAAGAACCGGAAACAGACATGGGCTCTGGAACCCCGCAGACCTGGCCGCAAGTCTGCCTCCCCCACTGTTTCGCTGTGTGACTTTGGCCAAGTTCCTCCACCCCTCTGTGCCGTGGTTGTTTACCTGTCCCCTAAAATGGGGTGATTGTTCATTTTCTGGAGAGGAGCACACGGCCCCTGATCATGTAACCTACGGCAGACTCCTTAGAGCCGCGACCCGGTTCCTACTAGGGGTACAAACCGCGTGTCTTGCATTTGTTCCCACACTCAGTCGAGTCAGCAGACATTCCAAGGGAGAAGGGGAAACCGGGACTTCTGGGCGAGTCTGCGAACTTCAGACCGTTGTCAGCCTCTCGCCACCGCTGCCCTCGGAAGGGCCCGGAGGCTCGCGGAGTGGGAGGCCGTGCCGTGGAGTATGCCACCTCCACGTGTCCTGGGAGTGGGAACGGGTCCACTTGCCCATGCTGCATCTCCAGGACTGAGCTGGTGCCTGGCACTCGTTCCTGAGCAAATACTGTTTGGAAGAAGAGGTTCCCACGCGCGTCCCCTGCCCTCTGCCCGGAGATGTGGTCTCCGAATACCCACTCCCACGCCCCGTACTGCAGGCCCACAGTGAGAACGGCCGTTATTCCGTCTGCCTTGTATGGATGCGGACACGGAGGGATGGCGTGGCCTGTCAGGGTCACACAGCGCGGGCCCCACGGGGCTTCCGAAGGAGCTGACTCCCTCCCCAGCCCGAACCCCCAGGGCTGTGCTGCAGGGCTGCTGATGGGAAGCAGAATAGGGACACGGGTTAAAAATCTGTTCTCACTTCCAGTGAAAACGCGAAGTGTAAAGATGTCAGAAGCAGATTTCCCAGAGTCTCTGTGCCTTGGCTCAGGGCATCCCACTGGAAGGAATCATGGGTGTCACAGTGCAGAGGGTCATGTGGGTTGGGGACAGGGCCCTATGACCAGAATGTCTGCAGGGCATGAGCTCCTGGCCCATCCTGGCCGTGCAGCCTGGAAGACCAGTGTGCCCTTGTGGAGGATGGTGTTCCACTCCTATTCTCCAAACTTTGGGGCCACCGGGAGGCCTATCATTGGCTCGGGTTGTGCGGGCCGATATCTGAAAAGCTGCTTATCTGCCTTTCTCCTGGACGTCTCCCTCTGTTGCCAGCACCCCTGACGAGGCTTTAGCCATGGGGGTTTTCTCTGACCCCCCACAAAAGGCAGCTGTTCTGCACTCCCACAGACAGGACGTCCCACGAGATGAGAACAATTTATCAATTTACCGATTACAGTTTTAAAAACTAAGCTTAGAAGAATATTTTCTCAAATGGTTTCTCAGAAGCAACACTTCCTTGGGCTGCTCATCGGCCTTCTGAGGTCAGCTGTGTTTGGGACAAGCTGGGTTCAACAACACCGATGCGCTCTTATCCCTGTAGCCCTCCTCAGGGCCTTTATAAGCCAGCGCACAAGAGGGGAGCAGAGTCATCAGTGCTGCCCAAGCACCTCTGTCAGCCACGCCCCCTGCTTCCGGATGTCCGGGTTGTGGGCACCGTCAGAGGCCTCAGGCCAATTCCGGAGCCATGGGCTGGGGTGAGAAGGACACTAAGTATAGCTGGGCGCGTCCCGCCAGAACCTTACGTGGTATTCCTTGCAGTTCCACGTCTAGCAGCAGCATCTCTGATTTGGGGCAGAATGCTCGTGTCAGATCTTGGTTACCTTTGTCCCGTTGTGTTCTGGCCACCATGTTACTGCGTGTGAGCTGGTTCGGGGCAGGTGCTGTCCCCTGGAGTCAGAGACCCTTAGGCATTTCACCTTCGCTCTCCTGCGCCGTGACTTATCTCCCGTTTCCCCGCCGAGGGCCTGGGGAGAGCGCTGTAGCTCATCGTCCCGCGGAGACCTCAGTCAGAAGCGGATCCCTCTTCCCGTCTTGCACGAAATAAGGACGAGTTTGCAAACGTGTCCTTTCTACGCCCCTTGCTTTTTTAAAAAGCAATTTACTTTTAAATGCTGTGGCGTCGTAAGTGGTTATCTCTCCCTGAGGATAAGGTACAAAGTCGCTTCTGTCCCATTTTGCAATTTGCTGTTGCACTTCCACATGGTTTATGCCAGAAATAGTTCCATAAAGAGATTAGCAAGGATTTTCAGTGGAGATTTGGGCTCACCTCTTTTTGCCAATGGCACCGGGAATGGTAGAGCGTGCGATTAGTGGATGGGATGGCAGCCAAATTGGGGGCCACTAATGCATGCCCTCGCTGGGTCCCCTTTCCTCCTGGATGTCTCTATTGGAGACCCTGAAACCCCAGAAGTATGTGGAAGGAGTCTGCCAGGAAACGAATGAGCCAAGGTATTCTGGGCGAAATGTTATCACGAGACTTTGGTACATGCTCTGTGTCCCACATATGTGTGCAATGAGCCACGATGCATTCATCAGTCTGAGCCATTTACTGAAAAGATGCAGGGGCTTGAAGCTTTGAGTCAGCAGCAGGTGAATTGCTAAAGGCAGGAGCTGTTGCCATTTCATTCAGCAAACACCCCCCGAGCAGCCAGCCCCACCGGACACAAAACACACACAACCCCATCATTCATTCTCCTACCCGACAACCTGAGGTCGGGACAGCCATGTCAGCAAATGGGAAGAATACGGTGGCATTCGGTGTCTGTAAGCTGTGTGGACGGGGGAGAAAAGTGAGAACTCCGGTATTTCCCGGGGAACTTCCTGCTTGATTTGAACCCTGCAAATCATCCCGAGAAATTGTGTGTTAGCAGAGAGAAGGGCCCTTTGGGCAAAGGGAGATCACTTAATCCGGGCCATTAGAGGATCTCCCAGCAGCTCAGCCTGGCCAGAGTGGACAGACAAAGCCACGCATGGTGAGATAGAGATTTTGAAGAAGAGGTGCCCGAACAAGTCTAGTAAAGACAAGGCCTGATGAGAACCCAGTGGCTCCCTGTGGCCCAAGGGTAGTGAGATTGGCTGGGGCTACTTGAAGTTGCTGAGGACAGCAGCCTGTCGTTGTCAGGAGCCGAGCTGTGCGGGTGATTGCGGACCCGATGATTATTGACAGGGTATGAGGTCTGTTAGAATGCAGCCCGAGATGGCTATACATTCCCTGCATGAAGCAGCTCTCACTGCTCAGTGCTGCCAGTACCATGGGGACACCCATGATGTCCTGGGTGTGTGATATGCATGTTTTGTAAGTAATACACCTGTGTAACTATATTTCTTTACCCCTTGAAAAGTAAAAAAGAGAAAAAAAAATACCACAGTCCCACCCCTTTAGACAGTCACTGTAAGAATCTTGGTGAAAATCTTTCCAGTTTTTAAATTTGTTTTTTACCATTGTATGTGTGATTATGTACCAATGATAGAGTTTTATCTCTCACAGAAGCAAGTCGAGTTTTCACCTCTGTTCCGACCACCGTCATTTTAATTCCTATAAGAGGATATCCAGCTCATTTCTAAAATTTTTACTCTTAAATAAAAAATTATCACTTTCATGTAGATGTTTTCCCCAACATTTGAGCAATTTCCAGCAGAAACATTCCAGAAGCTGGACTTCCGTGGGTTGCGGTATATGGACACTTCTGTAGTCCTTTATCTTCTAGAGATTGATCCCAATTAATATGACCACCTGCACTTTTACCAGCAGTAAATCATTATGAAAACTTCAAAGATCATTTTTATAGGTGAAATGCTTGTGTTTCTCTGCTTGTTGGTGATGTCCAAGACCGTCCCTTTGTCTGCCTCCTAAGTCATTTGTCTCTTTTGGGAACTGTCTGTTCATATCATGCCCATGCAGCAGGGAGCCCTTCTTTTTATCAATGTCCCTGAGCACTTTACAAATCTGTGCAGGTCTTGTTCCCTGTCTTTTTGGTCATTTAGTCAAATGCATGAAATATTGCCATATAGTCCGACTTGTGTAGCCCATTTGCCTCTTGGTTCCTTCTTTCAAAAGGCAGTTGGAGGGTTCTCTGCAGCTCCTGTGGATGGTCTTGAAGCCCCTCCACTTGCCTGGCCTTTAATTCGGTGCCTGATGCACATAGAGGCTCTCTCGATTGTCCCCACCGCTGACCACCCTGATGTCCAGACATTGTATATTGAATAAGCTTTCCTCTAGCCATTGGTTTGTGCTGCCGGTAAAGCTCAGTGGGTCCGGTTACCAGTGTGGAAGATGATGGAAATGTGATAAAGCTGGCATGGCAGGAATTCAGCCAGACGCTTATCTGGCCATCTGGGCGGACTTCAAAGACCCTTCTTTGTGGACTGGGCCTGGCTGTGTCTCCAAGGCCCCGCAGAGCCAGAGACCTTGGCCAAACCAGATCAGCCCGGCGGCACGCTGGGCCACCAGCCGCCGTGCGAGCTGTGGATGCAGCCCTGGGTGGGGAGGGGCTTGCTTGTTCTTCCCTGAAGACGCACGCGAGTCCAGGCCTGACGGAGACCGCCCTCGGGGGCTCCCACTCGTGGTCCAGACTAGGGAGGCCCGGTCCAGGGGGGTTACAATTCCCAGTGTCAGGTGCGGGCTCTCCCAACAAATGGGCGTTTATGCGAAGTCTTGTTCAGGAAGAGTGTAAGGAGATAGTTCAGAGCCCGTGCTGAAGGCGTAGCTGAACTCATACCCCACCCTCTGTGTTCCCAGAAGCCTCTGTCGCTGCAGACCCCGTGAGCCGTGTGGTGCGGGGAGGCCGAATGGCCCTTCCGCTCTGCCGGGGCTGCCGGCTGGGGCTGCTGGAGGAGCAGGGCTCCCGTTTCCTTCACTCATAGATCCCAGGGTCCTGTTGCAGGATCTGGCCCCGTCCCTGTGTGCCGTCTCTGTGGAACGAATGGGCGACTGAGTCAGGGTTGAACAGTCATGGCTTGTCCACTTCTTCCCACAGGAGAGAGTGTCACGTTGCTCGTAGCCTTGCCTTTTATTTTTTAAAATCTCAAAAAAAATTATAAATAGCTTTTTCTCCTCCTCCTCTTCCTCCTCCTTTTTTTAAAGTAGACTCCGCACCCAGTGTGGGGCTGGAACGCACAAGCCCGACAGAGGTCTGAGTCGCATGTTCCCCGGCCTCAGCCGGCCGGGTGCCCCTTGCCGGCTCCTTTTAAACCGCTCCTGTTTCTCGTTACTAAAATCCTGGGAAAAGCTTGACTTCAGTATCTGCTTACTCTGGGAGTTCTTCCTCATTCCAAGCCCTCGTGTTCATCAAGTACGTGTTCGCGTCCTGTGCTTGAGCCGTCTTCACAAACCACTGCTTCAAAAAACCTTCCCGTGCATCAGAGCCTCGGAGGAAATTCGCATTCCGAAAAGATTTGCGAGGAAGTCGACATTTCTGCGGCTTCTGGTCGTATGTGAAGTATTTCCGCCTTTGGCGTGGAACAAAAAGCATTGCGCCTCCCCCTTCTTTTAACGCTCCAAGAATCTGTTACAAGGTAAAGCGGTTAGCCGAGAGGTTTGGGGGGCGCGGGGGAAGCCGCTCAGCCTGGCGCATGGGGCCGGCCGGGGCGGAGCCGCACCTGTCTCTCCTGCTTCTTGTCCACCTGCGTCTCTCCGTCGTGTCCCCTGGTTGGTGTCCCGCTCGCCCCACACGGCTCCTCACCGTCTCCCTGTTGCACATCCTCTCTTCTCTGCCCAAATATCCAGCAAATGCCCCAAATTCACCCTTCCCGACCGCGTGCAGGCATCACCTCCCTCCCTCCTCTCCGTGAAGAGTCCTCTGGCCTTCCTCCTCCAGCGGGTCAGGAAGCTGGTGCTGGGTAACGAAGCACCCCCGAGCCAGTGGCTTTCCGTAGAAACCTTGAACTCTTGTTGGCGGGTGGGCCGGCCAGCTCCGCGGGTCAGCAGGGGTTTGGCTGACGCTGTTGTGCTCCTGAGTCCACCTTCGGTGGCAGAATGGCTGGAGGTCACTGTACAGGTGTCCCCGCCCGCATGGTTGGCACTGGCTGACTTTCTACTGAGGCTGAGAGTGACTCCCAGTGACTCTCAGCATCCAGTCGCCTAACCGGTGTGTTCTCCGGGTGACTGACGCAGCTCAGTGAGAGAGGGAGGGAACGCACGCCCAGATCTCGAAGCTCAATGGCCCGCCGTCACTTCTGCCGCATCCTCTGGCCAAAGCAAGGCTGGTGCACTCGCAAGGGGAGGAGGTTTCTGTTCTACCTTTCGAGAGAAGAAGCTGCAAAGCCACACAGCAAACGGACTTGGGGAGAGGAGGGCGAGATGAGGGCCATGGGGCCGTATCAGTGACCCATCTACCACACCTGCCTTTGACAGGATGGCTTAGTCAGTACTGTTCCCCTTTGAACGTGTTTGCATGGGGACACACCGCCCTGTGTGTTTATGGGAATGCTAATTCTGCAGACACATCCTGAGGCTTGTCTCATCTGAGCTGGCATCTGGTCATCGGCTGATTCCCTTGGGCTGACTGGCCATCCGTCCCCTGAGCGCGGACACAGGACAGGCCGGCTGCCAGGACTGGGAGCCCCCAGGAGGGCAGGGTGTCAGGTGGGAAGGGGCCATGCCGCCTAGAATGTTGCCTGTGTGCCCTGAAGGCCGGCTCAAGCCTTCAGCTGCTGTCGGGAAGGTTCCAGAGCCCAGAGGAAGCCCTGTAGCCCCACTCCTGCTTCTCGATGCTCTTGCCCTCAGCCAGGCGTGGGCGGGCAGGTCCCAGCAGCCAAGGCCCCAGCCCTCACCCACAGTGCCAGCAATGCAGCCCCCAGAGGACCTGCCCTGGGCCCTGCCCACACACCCGGATGTTGACGGGGAACGGCTCCAGTGCCAGCTTTAATGGGTCGTCTCATCGCTTTTAAAATAATGACCCCTGGGCGTGGGCTGGCCGGAGCGGTGACATCACTTTCCTGCAATTCGGGGTCAGCTCCTGCTGCTTTACTCTGCATCTTTTAACAGCTGAAATAAATCTGCTGGTCGCATACATGTCCTGGATGGCTTCTAGCATGTTCGATGCCCAGGCCATGATGTGGTCTCGAGAACAATAGCTTTGCAGTCAGAGGTCCTGGGTTCGAGACTCGACAGCTGGCTTGCTGTGTGACCCTGGGCTGCCCACCGTCTTCTCTCGGCCCGAGCTTGCTTATTTGTACGATGGTGGGGCCACTCCAGCCTTTGAGAGAGCATGGGGAGGCTGGGCGGGACCTTCGCGGAGAGTTGTTGTCCCCGTCCGGGAACGGAAGCGCTGGAACAGCGGGGAGACAGCGACGCTCCCGTCCACCCGGGGCACTGCATGGGGCACCCGACAGGGACTGGGTGGGCTTTGAGGAAGGGGTCCCTTTCTCTTGGCTCAGGGGCACACTCCCAGTTCGCCAGTCGGTGTGTTTTCAGGGTCGCATTGGCCCCGGCGAAGTGCCCTTCCTAGGGGCCTGACAGATGTGTTCCGCCTCTGGTTGCTTTCCGACTGTAGACCTGGGCTGTCTGCGTTGGGTCAAGGCTCTTCCCCTTAGCATGATTTTGACTCCAAGTCTGTCGCTATTTTAATAGACCTTTAAATCCTTGATACATGAGTGGGAAGAAAGGGTCCTTCTGGCTCCCCAGACCAGGGGAGGGAGCCGGTGTCACGCTTCCTTTCCTCTCACCGCGATTCCAGAGTGAAGGGGTTGCCGTGGGTGGGAATTGCTGCTTCTCAGCTACGGACCCTTGTTGGGTTTCTGCGTCCTTCCACAGAAGACCAACATTCCAGCCAGCTCGGAGTCCCTCGTGGTCATGGCAGGAAGGACAGAGCCAGGTGGCAACTGTCCAGGCTCCACACCTTCTCACACTGAATGGCTTCTAGACACCGCAGTTCTCCCAGTGTCTCCTGGGGCCCTAGGTGACAAGGGGAAGCCGGTGCTCAGTCGAGAACTGGCCCCCCCCCGACCCCACTGCTGTCCTGTGTGCACCCACACTCCCAGCGTGGAGGGAGTCCCCCATCACCGCACGGTGCAGAGGGTGTGGCGAGCGTGCCCTAGACTTCACCTCCCCAGGGTGCCTGCTGGGTGCACGGACCTCCCTTGGGGCCATGGCAGGGCTGCCTCCTGTCCACGTGGGTATGAGGAGTTCAGGCAGAATTCCTTCCTGGAGCCCGTGTGCCTTCCTCCAAAGGCTGCGGGTTCCCACCCACAGCTGTCGAGTGACAAGGCTGGGTTCCGTCCTCCTGATAAATGTGCGGGGCATTCGGTTCCATGTTGACCCCAACTTTCAGGCACTGGATTCAGAAATGCCAGACAAAGAAGGTTTAGTTTTAAGGATTCATGTGAACCAGCAAACACCCCCCCGCCCCCCAAAAAAAGTCTTAGAGTAGAAAAATGTCATAACTGGAAGTTTCCTGGCACAGGGGAGGAGTGGCGAGGGCCAAGGGGATGACGGTGGGAGGGACCCGCACTGTGGCCAGGGTCGGCGTGCCTCGAGTCGCTGAGCTCACTCCGCAGCTCTTTGGGGTTGCTGCTGGACCAGCCAGGTCATCCAGACGGGGCCGAGGAGCCCCAGAGAAGCAAGATGCACAGCGAATCCGCAGGGCCGGGGCGGTCGTGATGCCGGCACCGGTCTCGGCGCTGATGCTGACTGGTTTTCTGTGGTGGGCAAGTGCCTGTCTGTGGCCCTCAGAGATCCCGTCTGGGAAATGAGGCAGCTGGACCCCATGGGCTCTGTCCGGCTCTCAGTACTCTGGTCCCGCGACCTGCTGCCCAGGAAAGTGTGCATTTGGGGCACCCTGTTTGTGAGTGACATCTCTGCCCGGCTGGAGAGCCAGTGTGAACGCGGTTGCACGTGGTGGAAGTCCTCCGGGGCAGGGGACGGGAGGTGGATGGTGACACTAAGGAGCTGTGTCACCTGGGACAGCCGGACCCTTCTGAGCCTCAGTCTCCCCACCAGTGAAACAAGAAGGCCTGGATGGCCTCTGGGCCCCTCCCAAGGGCTGACCCCCAGGTGAGGACACTGACCCATTACTCCCGACATCCGAGCGCAGGTGCCTCCGTGGGACTAGACTTGCTTGAAGCCCAGGGTTGGCGGGTCCCTCACGTTGCGTGAGGATGTTCAAGCTTCTGGGAAGGACCGTGACAGCAAAGCAAAGGAATCTTCCCTTTGTGATAAAACCAATGTCTTCCGACCGGTGGATAAGCTGAGACCAGAGTTCTTGTCATCATACCGAAAGCAGGTGACAAGCAGGAGGGCCACGGGCAGTGGGGGTGGTGGTGGCTAGATTTTCAATGTGGCTTTTGTTGTTTTCGGAAAGGTTTGAATTCGTGTCAGTGTGGGAGTTGGCCCAGGCCAGAATTTGCAGAACGAGGGTGAGGGGTGGGTCACGTGGGGGCTGAGTGTCTGGGGCCCTGGAACGGCCCGTCATCGTGCACGAGGACGCCGATCTCTGCGTCGGCAGCACTCTCTCCCCTGGCTCCCACAGCCACAGGGAAGCAGGAGAGGCGGACTGATCCCTCACAGCCCAAAAAGCACGCTCTGTCCCCTGACAGAATCAGCCGTGGCTCGGGGACCCTGTCCGCTGCGGACGACTGTCTTGCTTCCTTCCGCAGCCCGGCCACTGAAGGCTGGCCGCGTTCTGGGAGTCGGGGCCCGAGCAAAAGCAACAAACACGCAGAAGAAGATGATTATGGGTGTTTTTAAAAACCTGCCCCTTCCTGCCTAGCCCGGGACAATATTTACAAAGCAGACATGCAAACAGGCAGACCTTCTTTTCAGGTTTAAATGGCCTCGTGAGCCAGGCTCTCCCCGCACTGGAATCCCTGCCCAGAGCTGGCTTAGGTGTTTGAAAGAGCATGTTGGCGGGCATGCTGTGCCCGCCTTTCCTCTGGTGGTTCCAGTGTGGTCAGGGAAACCAGAGCACAACTGCTCTTGCTTGAATAAGGTACTGGCCCCTTTTAAGAGAAAACATTCTCAGCGATGGCCACTGTTGACTTAACTTACCTTTATTATTACGTTATTTAAATATGGACAGACCTAATGCCAGGCTTAAATTCCTTCGGCTTAGGGATCTGATGCTGCTGTGAATCTAAAACAAATTTACAGGCGACGGGCAAACAAAACTCCAGCCTGAGTGGAATTCGAATTATTGGCGTTAACTCGATGCGTCGGTCACCTCTAAACCCCGTGCTGTTGAGCTGTGATTCGGAGAAGTGTTATCTCTGTGTCCCGGGGTTCGTGGTCCAGTCACTTGATCTTGGGTGGAAGGACCACAGTTTGAGCGATCAGAGATCACTTCTCCCCACTTTTTCACACTGAAGTGAGTCTGAGCCACTAACCCATTCTTTTATTAAGCCAGTTGCTATAAAAGGAGCTCGCCCCGTATCTAATGTCTTAAAAAAAATGTCAAATGCTGGTTAATAGAATAATCTTAACTGTGTACATACTTAATGACTAATGAATGATGGAATGTTGACGTGGGCTGATGAGGTCTGTCAGGATAATTCTAGCAACCAGAGTTATCCTGCCAAACCTTTTTGGGGAGATTGGCATGTCCATACCCATATGTATCGTGCAACGATTTGGTTCTTCTACCCCTTATTCTGTGTTCCGAGAACACGTTTCAGAGGGCTCCCAGACACAACGGCCCTGACTTACCTACTCACTCATGTGAATCCGGGTGACCCAGAACTTGCTGAGTAGAGCGAGTAGAGCCCCTGAGGCTCTGTCCACGAGGTCTCTGAATCCCAATTTTGAAGACCATGCTTCTGGGGTGGGGAGTCCAAGGCAGAGGGTCACAGAGGGGAAAGGGGTCTCCCCACAATGAGGAATGGTCCGAGAGAAGAGTTTTCTTCCAGGAACCAGGAAAGGGCAAACAGGAGTCCGTGCACATATTTGATTATTTCTTCCCTGCATCCTTATACCGTTGGATCATCTCTTCACGTGACCTCTGGCATTTTCTAGGAGTCAAATTCTCAGAGGGAGAAAAATTTGCCACATTTAAGAAGAGTCTCCAGAGTGTGCCTCGGGCTTTGAGGGAGCTCTCTCAAGAAGGACTGGAGAGCGAGTCCCCAGTCCTTTTGGGATGACACAAACCACGGGAGATCTAAGTCCTGGCATGTTCGCTTGAAGTAGAAAGGCCTCGGTTCAGCCAGCCCTGGGATGATCAGAAGCACCACGTGTTGAGGCTTTCGGGGACGGGGTTGGGTGGCAGGCTGGCCTTGCCTGGAACAGGGGCAGAGGTTTGAAACGCCGCCGTGAGGGCTGAGCAAAACGTAGACCAGGTCCGAGAAGCGGGTCTTCAGTGGGGGAGGAGGACTGTGCATGGGGGAGGGAATGTATAAGGAGGAAGAGGGAGTATATGTCTGGAAAGGTGGCTTTCCAAATTCGGGGGGGCCTTGGATGGCAAGACAAGAGCACGCGTTGTGCTGTAATGGGAGGGAGTGTTTGTGGACACGAGACAGCACAGCGGACACTTGTCTTAGAGTCACAGAACCTGTCAGTGGCTGTGACATTCCTGACCCCCACACCGGTGGGCCTCACTTAACATGTTCTCTTCAATTCTTATCCGTGTTGTGATATTGAGCTGATGTGGGGGTGGTCTGTGGCCTCACCTCTGTGATGGCCGACGTGTCCCTGACGACCGGCGAGCCAGGATGGAGCAGCCAACCCAGGCCCGGGGAAACGTTACGAGGCAGGTAAGGGGGAAACAGCGTCGCCCCGAGGAGGTAGAGGAAGACCGCCCCTGAACGTGGCTCCCCGAGGCCGAAGGGAAGGCAACCCCTGCTCGGAGCCCTCCACGGCCAGAGAAAACCAATTCTTGTGAAGTAAGAAGTCTCGGTTGTAGGGACGTGGGAGAACACGTGTAAGGAAACCAGCAAGACACTGGGATAATTTAAAGTCAGAGGAGAACGGATCAGAGTGCTATTGCCCTTGCTGGGAATGGCCACCAACTGAATTGAGTGACAGCTCGTGCAGTTTCCCAGAATGAGAGAAAAATGAAGAAGTGCCCGGTGACTGGGGGCCGGATGGTAGAGGTGAATGCCAGAGAAGGAAGGGGCAGGGGTGAGTCACCGACGTCTCAGAAGTGCCTGGCCACTGGCTGAGGGGCTGGCGGCAGAAGCTTTAAAAAACAGACACGGCATGGAAGCCAAGAATTCCACCTCTGGGACCTTATCTTAAAGAACTGACCAGGGGAGAGCACGAGAAGGCGTTTCTAGGAATTTTTAAAACCGATACCTATCATGATGAGAAATCAGAAGCTTCCCGAGAGGCTCAGTTAGTTACTGTGTCTCCGTACAAGGCAAGAGAATGTAACTATTTCAAATATCCTGCACCGGGCAACATGTTCGTCTTGTAAGGCCAGCCTGGGAAGGAATGTGCGGGTAGATACCCGCTGCTCCACTTCCCAGCCCGATCCACCCATCTGTCCGTCAGTCCGCCCGTCACCTGGACGTTCTCCTCATTGGTTCAGTAAACCTGTTTGAACACGGAGTGTGCTAGACCCGAAGGTGGGCACTGGGATTCCAGAATACAGCCCCGTCCCCGACCCGCTCATACTCTGGTGGGGAAGGGGACAAGAAGTGAACAGATCATTGGAGTCGGCAGGAGACATCGTCTAATAGAAGAACGTGTCAGGAGGCTTCAAAGCCCAAAGGAGGCGGGAGGAGGAGGAGAAGGCCGTTGCGTTTTGGGGGAGAGCCCGCTGGAGGTGTCCCTGCCCCCAGGGAAGGCAGGGGCTCTGATTCTGTTTGCCTGTGACTGAAGGACTGCAGGCGTCCAGAGACACTTCTCCAGGACAGGTCTCACTCCCTCCTGGACGTGGGCAGGTGTAGACAGGCCAGCGGCCACTGTGCTGCATGGACAGTGGTGAGTGTCTCATCTTTTGTCACACTTGCTGTGACCCGATGTAAACACTGTCCCCAGACACCTTGATTTCTCTGGCATCATCTGACCCGGAGGCTCTGAGCGCCTGAGAATTTATGTCCGGTGTCTAGGAGCTCACCACAAGCGAGACTCGCACTTTGAGTCCACGTCCCGCCTTCACACGCTCTGTTTGTGTCTGTGGCCGACACTGGAGAACCACGGCGTGTGCGTTCTTGGGCAGCATGATGATTTGCTGGGGGCCCCTATCTGAGCGCCCCTTGGATGCTTTTCTCTTCGGGACTTTCTTTGAGGCTAATTTTGATCAGAGTTTCCGCGTCAACCCCGCGGATTTCTGCTACCCTGCTGCTAGTGCTAGGGACCAGCATAAAAGAACACAGATTTTGGAGACAGAGACTCAGATTCAAATCCCACCGCCTCCCCACCCCCACCGCCCCCGGGCTGCTCCTCAAGGGCACAGCCATGTGGGAGACACCTGTCCTTGCTGAACCTCGCTTTTCTGCCCTGTATAATGAACCCCATCAGTCCTGCTGATCGCACTGTTGCATGGGTTACTTGGGGCAAGGTGTGTGAAGTGCGGACAGAGCATCATAAAACACTCCGGAAATGGGGATTGCTTTTGTCCTCACCACTGTCACGGCTAGTCCCAGGGACATTTGATATTTCTTGTTGTACTGGGAGAAAGCTCCTACCAGCAGGCTTGGCTAACTGATTGGACTAACCAGATTCTCGGCCAAACACCATCATAAAAAGTGTCTAGTCAAGTCCTGTTTGATGCAGCAGGAGAGCAAATTACTAGGTGCCATTTATCAGGCTAAGAAAGCATATGGAATGAATCGTGCTGTTACCAAACACTCAGCTGAGGCCTGGGAATAATCACACGCACTCTCTTGAGAGGTTAATATGGCCTGTTGTGGACAGGGAATAGTGGCTTTGTGGTGGCTTTGTTCAGGGTGGCTTTGTTCAGGGTGGAGTCGAGCACGGGGAAGCCTACACCAGACTCGCACTCGGATCCGGCAGGATGGGTGTCGGAGAAAGCCTGGTGCTTTACATCCCTGCCACGTTTCTACCTTTAAGACGCATGATTAATTGTAGTTAATTTTCCTAAGGCCTTTGTCTCTTGGACATAAAGGCAAAATATGAAGAATAAAATAATTATAACTATCCTCACTTGACCTTGGGCAATTTACTTAACCTCTCTGTGGCAAGAAGCAGATCACTGTTCCAGAGAGGGTTAATGAAATGGGAGCAATTTAGCACCTCTTTCAGAGCTCGGAGTGAGATGCAGTGCGTTATTGCAGATGTGCTGACAACAGTAGTTGGTGCTTAGTAGGTGTGCAGTACACATTAGCCAACACCATCACCACCTTCACCACCACCATCACCACCACCACCATCAAACACCATCAACACCATCACCATCTTCATCACCACCATCACCATCACCACCATCACCATCACCAC
>NC_081569.1:1864276-1924184 GCF_022355385.1 Mustela nigripes
ACCACCACCACCACCACCATCACCATCACTGCCGTCACCACCATCACCATCATCACTGTCACCACCATCGCCGTTGCTACCATTGTCACCATCATTTGTGATAGGAGCAGTGGTGCTGTTTTAAGAGTAGGAACCTGAAGCACCACAAAGGTGAAGTAACTCGCTCAAGGTCACGCAGCAAGGAGTAGGCTTCAGATTTGAACGCAGGCAGATTTCAGAGCCAGCATTCTGGCTCTGTGACTCGGAATACTGGTGATGTTGTAAAAGTATGGATTAACTTTAGATCAGTTACAGATATCTTTCTGAAAGGCAAGTTGGATCGTTTTTCTCCCACACTGTACGCCCACCAGCCTGTGGCCTTCTAAAGAGTGGGAGGGCATATTTCATCTGCTGGGGTGTCTCCGGCACCTGGCTTCCTCTCTGACAGCAGCAGCAAAGGTTTATCGATCAAAGTTGAGACACCGCCTCCCATCGATAGCAGCAGAAAGGTCACACTCTGGCTTGTGGCCAACCCTGCCTGGTGTCCCTCAACTATTTGTCTGTGCTCCAGCCTGGGCAGCATGCTGGTCCTCCACTCATCCCTCCGGTCGTCCCTCTGGACCTGGCTCAAGGTCACCACCCGGTAGAGTCCTCGTCTGACTCTTGCCCACAGCGCCCATGCCTCGAGGCCGCACGTGTGGGGGCCCCTGGGAGACGGCGTCACCCCGGGGGTCTGCAGTGGACCTGGAAAGAGGGTCCGCTCCAGGCGCGGGGCAGAGGGAACACGGCAAAGGCGCAGGCCTGGAAACCGCCTGTTTCGGAGACAGCCTCCTGGGGCCTCCTCCACACGGATCTCTCCTGGGTCAGTTCATTATTCCTTCTTCCTGCCGTGGATTCAGTCCCACGGTGGCATTTCCACTTTCCTTATAGACTCACTGTCGCCGTCCCGTTTCCCAGCAGCCTGCGTGAGCTGATGCCTGCTTCTGTGTCTCCGGAGTCCTGTTCCGTCAGCCCAGGCGCTCTCACCACTTGCTGAGATGGTGAAGTAGATGCTTTGGGAATGAACCCTTGTCTGGTGGGACAGTCTACTTCCACAGCAGCAGAATGTTCCACAGGCTCCTTTCTACCTTCTTTTTCTTTCCTCCTTCTTCTCTCCTTCCTTTTCTTATTATTAATATTTAAATTGAAATATGCCGCATCCTGTTCGTTTCAGGTGTACGTCATGGTGATTTGGTATTCTCATACATTACAAAATGATCCCCGGGCCGGTCCTTTCTATCCTCTGTCCTTTTCGAACGACGGGAGGCTTCTCCAGGCCCACACAAAGCCCAGAGCCGTGGCCTCTCACAGCCTTGGTTGACGATGTCTTTGCTACAGCATGGTCTTAACTCAGGCATGATGCAAAGGCTTTTAAGCGGGGGACAGATCATTCGCCTGGGGGAAAACGGCACCTCCAGCGGCAGAATGCTGGAACAGGGTCAGGGGGCAGGGCAACAGCAGTGGCATCGATTTTCTGCTTCTTTCCCCACCTCTGCACCCTTGTGGGTCTGGCCCGAAGCTACAGACCTCGCCCAGCACCCGGCGTGAGACCTGCCTGCATGTGCTTCCTGCCTTTTCCTCCTCTGGGGTCTAGCAGTGATGGTGCAAGTGGACGATTCCTAGTCCCCTGCCCGAGTCCCCAGCGGGCGCTTCTGGTGAGATCAGAGCAGCAGTGCACTCGTCTGAGGGAAGGGCCCCCTCTCCCGCCCCAGCTCCCGGGCGCTGGCGAGGACCGACCAAGCAAGGGATGGGACTGTGCAGGTCATTCCGCGGTGCTGGGCTGGGAGTCGGGGTGAAAGCAAGATCCCGAAGCCAGCTGGGAATGCTGTTTACTGAACTTGGCCTTGAGGAAGTCAGGAACATGCCAGACTTTAAAATTCAGACTACATGTCACGGAAGCCACTTCCAGTTCTTGCTCTGCCCCTGGCTAGCTGAGTCGTGCGGAGAGTCCGTTCACCGCTAAAGCCTGGGGTTCTTTGATCGCGAAATAAGGCCAGGAGACCTTTCCCGAAAGCTCGGCTGCGGGGATTACGCGAGGGAGCAGATGGAAGGCGCACAGCGCCGTGCCCACTGCCCCGTGGGGACCCAGTGGGTCTTCTCTGCCTCTCTTCTCCCTCCTCTTCTGCTCCTGAGTTATAAAAATGAGGAGTTGGAATAAATACCCTCTACTTAAAAAGACAGAGTCTGTGGCTTTAAAAAAAATACAGAAAGAAAAGATGGTGTTTTATTAGTGGGATGTTACTTGGAAGCCTTAAGAAATAATGATTTATTCCAAGTAGGAGGGAAAAGATGCAGAGCACTCGGAGTTAAGGGAAGGTGATCAACATGTCAGGATTGCTTCTCTCCTTCTATTTTTAATCTCTGCCATACAGCTCGGGGGACGGTGAGGTGCTTTTTCCAGCATAGGAACTTTCCTTGGCTAAGGAAAGGCAAGAATAAATACTTTTCCTGGGATGAGTCCATGACCGGTGCCCTCTTTCCAATATTCTTCCAGATTGAAATTTATGCTGAAACGTCCAAGCGAGTGAGGCAAGACGGGGCCTTTCTAAAGCAGGCCCCTTGCCGTGCTGCTGTGCGGTGGGAGCCGGGGCTCCTCTGTTTTGAAAAGATGCGATAGGTTTCAGGACAAAGCGTGTGTGTGGCTGCTCTCCGGTCTCAGAGCAAGGCTCCGGGTCCCGGCGGCTCCCTCATCGCTGCGGGACCCCAGGTTCACTTCTCCTCGCCCCATCCGGGGTGGAGAGGCAGGCTGGCCAGGGAGGGGAAGCGCCAGATCAGAGACGCAGGGTCTTGGGGGAGGCAGAAGCTCTGGGCTCTGGGTTTTGTGTCTGGACCCCTTCTGCCTCCTACTCCAGGCCGACATCCGTGCTGTCCCGTTGTGGTGGTCTTGCCACCCCTCCTTCGCCCTCCCCCGTGTCTTCTCCGCTCAGGCCAGCCCGCCCAGCACCCCACAGGCGAGCCGGGCCCCCCAGCCCAGCCCAGCCTAAGCTGCAGCTCCTCTGAGAAGCCTCCCCCCTTCCCGCTTCTCCCCTGCTCTCAGAAGTCCTGAGCTGGATCCCGCCCAGCCTCCCTGCGAACGGAGTCCGTGGCCTTGGCCCATCAGCTGGATTTGAACTCAGCTCATTTTGTTTGTGTGACGCAGAATCAGGCCGGGGCTCAAGACAGGGCCCTGGGTGGGGGGAGGGGAGACAGGTGTCCAAGGGGGAGGGGGAGGGCGGGCGGATATCGTGTCCCCAATCCGCACAGCCCCAGGCACAGTACCGGGTGTCAGATGAGGGGACGGACGTCCACGGTGCCCCACGACCCAACCCCAGGAGTGGAAGGGTGGCCGCTGTCCCCATGACCTCGTGACTCACCAGATAGATACTATTTAAATGCCCGAAGAGCGCAAGGAGAAATCTGTTGTGATGTGTTTATGTTTGTAATACCTACTCTGTTTCCAGAGAAGGATGCCCCCGCCGGCAGGGAAGGGATGACAATGGGGTTATTCACGGGTGAAGGAAGGAGCTGGAATTCTGGCGCATTGGCTGATAGAATTATTATGATTCTCTATAGCAGGGGCAGGGGGTGTGGGAGGCCAGGGGCAGCGGTCCTGAAACCTGTTGTGGTTGGAGGGGTGGGGGGAGGGGGAGAGTTTTAAAAAATAACACTACCTAGGGGCGCCTGGGTGGCTCAGTGGCTTAAAGCCTCTGCCTTCGGCTCAGGTCATGATCCCAGGGTCCTGGGATCGAGCCCCGCGTCGGGCTCTCTGCTTCCCAGGGAGCCTGTTTCCTCCTCTCTCTGTCTGCCTCTCTGCCTGCTTGTGATCTCTGTCTGTCAAATAAATAAATAAAATCTTAAAAAAAAAATAACACTACCCAGATATTGCTTCTCCGTGAATCGTGGTGAGCGGAGGCAGGAGGGGTCGTGGGGGCATGCGGGCTGTGAGGGTTCGGGTGATCCTTGTGGACGCGAGCGAGGCCCTTCGCTGAGGAGGTCGTGATGATAAATTCGGGCTTTATGTTTCAGGGGTTGGGTTGGGCCATCTTGGAAACAATGTTGGCGTTTCCGGGTCCATTTTCGAGAAATATTTAATTTTTCAGGGAGACGCGCAGCTTGCCGGCAAGCCCTGCCACTGGGGAAAGTGTTCCTATCTGGGAACATAAAAGCTTCAGCAAGGAGTCACTGCCCATGGTCACGGCCTCACAGGGCCCCGGGCTGGCGGGAGCCCATCTCAGCACCTGCTTAGGCCGTCACCCGGGGCGCAGGGGAGGGGGCGTGGGGAGCCACACGCGGGCTCTCAGATCATCACAGGTGTGACCTCTGTCACCTCTGCTCACAGGCAGCAGCCAAGTCAAGTCCCGCGGCCACGCCCAGCATCAGAGGGGCGCGGGCGAGTGCCGACTCCCTCCCCGGGGGCCCAGCATTCCTGGACGGCTTTCGTGTTGGCCAAGTGCCCTGTCCTTGGAGCCACTTGTTCTTTGCCCCCAAATGAATGCGGATGTTTCCTCTCCTCAAGCAGCTGTGTTTGTGTCACCGCGGAAGCCTTGAACCCTAAGCTGGGGGAAGGGCCCCCCAGATGCCAGAGTATCTCGTCTCTTGCGACAGGTCTGGCTGTGAGCGGGCCGGGCCTTGAACCGAAGCCTGTGTGCGGCTTCTTGCAAGAAGGTCCCCTTGGTTAGCTCCCCGTGGTTGTCGGTGGCTTGGGGAAGAGCTATGGGAAGGGCTGGGCCTGGGGACCTAGAGGAAGAGAGCCGCGGTTGATTAGTAATGTCTGGCATGGGAGCCGTGGTTGATTAGTAATGTCTGGCACGGGAGCAGAAGGTGGGGGGTGGGAGCGGTTGCCAAGCCTCTGTCATCTTTGACCGGCTGGGTCCGCAGAAGATGGTGGAGGAAGGATCTGCCCGAAGAGACCATGGCAGGATGGTGCCCTCCTCCCGTCCGCCCGGTGTGTCCCAGAGCTGGCCCCGAATTATAAAGTCTCCTCCTTCGTCTGCCTAGTCCCAGAGCAAAGTGCTTTTCTCCAACTGCCCAACCCAACGTGGCTTCTCCACCCTCTGTGGCCGTACCGAGGAGCCCATCTCTCTAGACACCCCGGGAGAAAGCCCTGCGCTGAGTTTCCGCAGGCCATTCAGAAAGGCTATGCAAGACCTAGCCCTGCCAGTTCTTTCCCAAAATACCCACTCCTATTTTTAAAAATGGAGGATTATATAATTCTCCAACGGGCCTCACCCATTTCCCTTCTTGCTTCGATGCCACGGCTGTCACTGTGCGGTTTGGATCTCAGGAAGCCCTGGGGAAACGCAGGACCTGAAATCTGCAGCCTCTCGGGTCCCGAGGCCGAGTCCTCCTGTGGCTGGGCTGGGCCCGGTTCAGAGCGATGCTTCCTCTCGGGGACGGGCCACCCTGCGGGGTCCAGCTTGCCCGTGTCTGCGTCCTTCAGGGGGCTGCAGGCTTCGGTGCCTACACACTCTCCTGGGGTTCCTCGGCTGCCATGTGTCTGTCTTGGTCACGGCAGTCTGTGTCCTGGCGTGAGCGTCCTGGCCCGGGGCCCCGGACGTGTGGCCTAGATGCCCCACCTCCCACTCGGTAGCCACGAGTTTAAGTGGCGAGAGGACTTTTCCAGTCTGTCTTACTATTTTAAGGGGAGAGAGAAGGCTCTTGTCTCACACAGAGGGAGGGAGGCAGTGGAGGAGTATTTCCCGAGGGCTGCTGTGCACGAGGCCCGAGCAAGACACCGCTGGTGTGTGACTCCATGAACCTCCCAGCAGGCCCTGAAATCTAGGCTTTGACGACCCCGTTTCTTGGTTGAGGAGACTGAGGCTCGGTCAGGTGGAATGACCCCATCCCTCGGCCCGGTGGGGCAGGGTCTGCACTCGAAGGTGTGTTAGAAACCTCTGGGCTTCCGCGGGTCTTCTGAAGGCTGGACCAAGGGCGTCCTGTGCAATCCGACTCCCCAGCGGGGGAGAGCAGAGCTCCATCCCGCCTCGCTCTTGCTCTGTGTTCCTCCTTCCTCCTTGTCTAAACTCACAGCTCCTGCTCCGGACCTTTCCAGAATTCTGCGGAGCTGGGCAAAAACATGCCACCTTTATTCTCTGTGTGTGTGTCTGTGTCTCTTTCTCCTGATTGATTTTCCTTTGTTTGATCTGGAATTCTCTTGGGCAGTGGGAACCCGTGGTGGTGTTGCTACCCAGATGGGTCAGAGGAAAGCGGGCAGTCTGTTCCTTATAAATACCGTGAGTCACATGTCTTCCCAGCTGCCAAGAATATTCATGCAGGACCCAAGTCTTTCTTCCTTTGGCCGCATAAATTTCCTGAGGACGGGTGGAACAGGGTAACCTTTGTACTCACAGCTTCTCATGCTCTCCTGGGGTCCCATCTTAGGACCTCGGTTGTCCGCACAACTCTTTCTTCTCAGCCTCCCCGAACCACGGGTCTGATCACCCGATGCCAGGAGGGCAGTGGTCGCGACAAGAGATGTGGAGACCGGAGGGCTGGCTCGGCTCCTTCTGAGCTATGAGACCTTGACTGAATCCCTAACCTTTCTGAGCCTCCGTTTCCTTGTCTGTAAAATGGGGTGATAGTCGTTGGTAAAGGCACAGGTCGTAGAAGCTGGTGGGTCTGGGTCTGACTCCAGAGGTGTGAGGACCTAGTGACTTTGAGCCACGTCTCTCACCCCTTTGCAAACTCTGTTTTCTCACCCGTGGAGTGGAGGCTGTATGAGGACCTCCCCTGCCAGGCTGTTGTGCCCAGTGAGTGAAGGAAACGTGACCACACTGGGGAGGACGGTAGGCATGTAGTAAAGGCTCAGTAAATGATGAATGTTACTCCTGTGCTCTTGCCCCATGGACGAGATCACAGCAAGCATCCGGTAGACTAGGCATGTGGTCGCGCGAGGAGGGAGTGGGGAATGCGCTGGAAACCTCAAAGCTGTGCACTTTGGTCTTCATCACAAGGATGTGAGACCTTCTAGAAGGTGACGGTTAGAGAGGGACCACTCCACGGTGTTCCACGCAGCCAACGTTCTCTGAACACCTCCCGCGCCCCAGGCTCTGTGCTGGTTGCTCAGATTTAGATGTGAACTTTGCCCATCCTCTGACCCCTTGGACGGAGCCATCAGACGGGGGGAAGCAGCCACTGACGGCGGAGGGAGGGCAGCACGGAGGTGGACTGCAGGCTCGAGGGGCGTGGGACAGGGGGCACGCATTCTCCCCGGCTTGTTGTCCTTGGAAGTTTGGATTGTTGTTTTGTTCCCGAGGGTCTCATCGGGCAGTGCTGCGAGTGACCAGAAAGGGGCAAGGCCAGGCTGTCAAGGGTCACACTGAGAAGGTATGACCCAGAGGGGACTGAGAGCCACAGAGAGTTTGAGCAGGAGGCACACGTGTGTTTGTATTTCAGGAAGACGGCTCTGGCAGCCACATGGCTTGAGTGGAAGGAGGCAGGCAGGGGCAGGGGGACCAGCTTGGAGACCTTCTCCAGCAACCAGGTGAAAAGAACAGGGACCCAAAATAGGGGGACAGATTCTTGAGGTCTGTAAGAGGTAAAGTAGACAGGTTTTATCCACGACGACGGGCTGACGGGTCTGCCGCTTCATTAAGGTGTGAGATGGGGAGGTGAGTGAGAGTGAGGGTGAGATGCTTGGGGGTGGGGCGGACAGGGCGACGTACATCCCCTCGGGCCTCCTTTGCCAGCACGCTTCACCCCCTGGGCTATCTTCCTCATGCCCAGCGTCGTGGGACAGGGTTGGGGCTGGCGATGGGGAATGAACTCAAGGTTTAGCTTCGGGTGGCAGATCCCAGAAGGGGACTCTGTGGGGAGTCCCCCCGGGGGCCTTTCTCACCTTGGGGTTGGAAGGGATGGGGCTAATCAGGAGCTCTGGGAAGCTCTTGAGTTTCGTAGAGCCACCATGTTGGAAGGTGACCACTTGCCATTAGGCCCAAGAGGAGTGGCGTCGCCAGTTCCCTTTTCCTCCTGGTTGTAGCAGCTTGAGACGCTGGTCCGATGGTCAGACTGTTTTATTCTCAAACTGAGAGTAAATGAATTGTGCCAACGCGTCCAGATCTTATCTGTCTCTGATGTTTGGTGCGTCTGACTGAGCCTAAGGAAGTGTCCAGTTGGCTTTGATGTTGCTCGCTGGCCCTCCTTGGACACAGCTGCCTTCCCTGGTGCTGTGTCCCCCATCAGTCCGAGAGCCGAGCCCAGGGCTCCCCGCGGGTCCTCCACGTGCGGCTCTCAGCCGAGCACCTGTGTCCTCCCCAGCCCTCACCGCCTGCCGGTCAGGGCCGCCACCTCCGAGCCCTTGCAGCAAGGAGCCTGGTTGATGCTTGTAATGACCTCACGGTGTTTTGACCGTCTGCTTCAGCACGCTGTCACAGCTCCGGCCCTGTCCAAGCCAAACCCGGCCGATGGCAGGCATCAGGTCCCTGCCGTGGGGGCAAGGTCCCCTTGGCATGGGATCGCGAGGCTCCCCGTCAACACCCGCCAGCCGCTTCTCATGGAGAAGCTGCTGGAACCAGCCCCCATATCCGGCCCTTGATTTTCCACAGGAAGGACACGAGAGGCCGTGGCCAAGCCCTGAGCAGAGAGCCCTGGTCTGACATGGGCCGTGTCAACACCGGGTGGGAGCAGCCGCTTGCCCAGCGGGGACGGGCCTGCGGGGGGCTCAGTGTTGGTCCCAGCAAGCGCAGCTGCTTGGCTCAACCTGCTGGTGTTTCCTCCTCTCTTGCTGTTAGTGGCAGAGAACGAGGATGTTTCCAGCACGAGTGTCTCCCCCACCCACCCCCAACGGGGTGCCGTTTGGTTTCTGCCCTGATCGGCCTCCATCTGCTGCCGTTTGGGGCGCCTTACGCTTCAGGTTTCCGAGCAGATGGTCAGGCCCGAGAGCCAAGCTGGGGGAATGGTCAAACGCAGGGTGAACGTGGCGCCGGGAGTCGGGGCGTTGGACTCCAGGGCTGGCCAACTGGGCCTGGGATCCCAAGAAAACCGGACTCTCTGGGCCCCGGGAGCCTCACACGTTAATGGGACAACAGCACACCAGGAGCTTTCCTTGCACTGATCGGAGGGGAGCAGACCAGGATTCTCAGAAGGGGGGGGAGCGGTTTGTGTGTCGGGGGGTGTTTCCAGACGTTTGCACGCGTTAATCCCCGTGGAGTCTTGGCTCAGGGGACAGCCGGCTTCGACAGACTTGGCCTTCCCAGAGGGTTGGGGAAGTAAAGCATCTGTGTACCTGTGTGGGGACCTTTGGGGACGATGACCGCCAGCCAGGGGACTCCATCCTGGCCACCCAGGGCCAGGGTCGCTCAGGGTCTCTGCGGCCACGGAGGCCTCACACTGCAGTCCCTTTGGGACTTCTCAGTCCTGGGACCGGCCCTCCCCGAGGCCTCTTCCTCCCCTGGGCCCTGGAGGTTCAGGGCCCTGTCTCCTCCTGTGACCCCCCCATACCCAGGCCATCGGCTGGGATCCCCCGTCCTGAGGGGAGGAGGTCCTTGTTTCCCATCGCAGCTCTGTCTGAGCGAATCCGAGCGAATCCGAGCGGATCCGAGCGGGCCTCCTGATTTCGGAGAGCGCGAGGTGGGGGACGCGCTCCGGGAGCTGGCGTCTGGGTGAGGTCCAGAAGAGGAAGCCTCCCCAGCACGAAAGGAGGGTACAAGCCACCCTTCTTCGTGGACCGTGCGCACCCCCCGCAGGACTGGTGTGGGAACTCCCCACGCCCCTCCCCGCCCCCGTGGACCCGAATCTCACCGCCAGGGAACTGAGCAGTGGGGGAGGGACAGTGCTGCGATCGGCGCCCCCGCGTCCCCCCGGCACGCAGACCATGCCAGCGAGGGGCCCGGCAGAGGCGAGAAGGACGGGGCCCAGCCCAAGCCCCGAGCTCTCCCTCCCGTTGGAGGTCTTCTCTCGGGGCGAGGGGTAGTGGGGGGTTTTGCCTCGCTTATCGGCCCCGGGGGCCTGGGGCCATGAAGGCACTGTGTGGGGTCCCCGGGGAGGGACGCGGTGTTTGCTTAGTGGTATCTGCCAGGCGCTTGAGAAGGGGAAGCGAGGGTGGTTTCCTTTGCCTTTGGCTGACTCTGCCCTGCTCACGGCACTGCTCACGGTCCTGCTCACCCCACCCCTCCGGCTGGCCTTCCTCTGCTCACTTTTACCTCCTCGCGGCCTCTGGAGGCCCACGGCCTTCTCTCGTCGGGGGCCGAGTCTGCCCTTCCAGGCTTCTGGTTGGAGCTGCCGCCGGGCGGTGGATCCCCTCGGGGATCCTGCCCGCTGCCCCTGTCCTCTCCTCCTGGACGTTTCCCAGCAGCCTCTGGTGCAGACAGACCAGCGACCTCCCTCCCCAGGGCACCGGGGCCGTCGGTGTCTCCGGCCACCATGCTGTGACCTGGCGCATTGGGAACTTCTGGGCTCCGTGGCTGTCGGCGGGGGGGAAAGGTGTGCAGGCTGGCTTCCCCACCCTGAGCTCCCTTTTGTGCTGTGGACAGCCTGGCCCAGCCACGACAGCCTGGCCCAGCTCGCCCCGACGGAGTGCTGTGCCCTCTCTGCCTGCCTCACTCCGCCGGTGTAGAGTTCGCCGAGACCTTAAAGACCATTTCCACACGCCGAGGACTTGCTGTCTTACACCTTAGACTCTTTTGGGGGACGGTGGGTGCTCTCGTGCCCCGTTCCTGTGTGGGAAGCAGGCCGTGTGGGGGTCGATCCGGCGGCCTGCCACGTGGAAAGTGAGCTCCCCGGACTTAGGGAAGCAGCAGGCTGGCGTCCTGCTGGTTCAGGTCTCATCAATCTGAGTTGGGGCGAATGATGTTCTGGAACATTCCCCAGCTCACTGTTACCGAGAGCCTGAGTAAAGGGGACACTTTGATCTCCATTTGGGTTTGTGTGCTCTCCCCATTGACCAGAGAAGGAGGAAAGAAGGGTAACCCACACCCCAAACCCCATGTGGCTCAACTTATGTGATACAGGTTTCCGAGGTCTTGGGGTCCTCGTTTAGGGATGGAGACAGCTCCTGAGTGCCTGCCCCGTAGCCCGTGGGCACGGTGTCACTGAGCTGTATGTGCTATCTCACCGAGCGTCACGCACCACAAGCGCCGGGAGCCGTCCCTTCAGTCTGCAAATGAGGAAACCAAGGCTCAGGGAGCTTAGCCGTGCGCCCAAGGACACACGCTGGAGGCACCTGAGCCAGGACTGACGTGTGAAATCCCCAGCTCCAGGGCTCTAGACCTACCCCACCCTCGACGAGGCAGGCCCGATTTTCTTCTCTTATTCTTGGAAATGTTAATAAGAATTTCCAGGACAGGGCTGGGCTGGGAAGGCCTCTGTCTGACCCGCCATTTAGACCACTCCAAATGCCGAGAGTCAGCGGAACCGCAGCACAGATGGCCGGGGTTCAGACAAGTAAGCGGGCCCGTTGTGCCTTCTCATTAGGGTCTGGGACGAAGACAGAAAGAAGAGAATCGAAGCCTCCACCAGCCGCCGCATCTGGAGCCAAGCCACCGGCCTCGTGGAGGTCCCTGGGTCAGAGGCAGAGCAGCAGGACACATGGGGGACCCCATGAGCCTTAAGAAGGTCTCTCTTCCCCCAGTGAAGGGCCTGCAGACAGCCCCCCATGCCATGAAGCCAGGGACTCAGCACCCCGACCACCGCAGGCTGCCTGGGGGGTACGCTTGGGTCCTTTGTGGTCCAGCAGCTGGAGTATTGATGTGACAGGAGAGAGCCCTGCACCCAGCCCCCTTCCCAGCGTACAGCGTGCTGACACCGCCTTCCAGACGCCCGCCCGTGATTGGGAACTTCGCCGTCCGTCGGTCTTTCCCTCCCCGGGAACACCTTCCAATCACCTCCGTTCCTCTGTGCTTGACCGAATGCCTTCTGGGAGCTCAGGCTGCCCTGTGCAGAGCCAGGGGCGTTCAAAATACAGGATCCTGCCTTCGAGACCCGGCATTTAATAGTGCATTTTCCCCAGATGCCGCTCATTCGGCTTTATCCCCAAAATGCCTTTGCCGTCGAGTTACCCGCGGGGCCTGTGGGCTGTGTCTGCCTATCGGTCTTGGCCTGCTGGAGGAATGATGGGTGGCCCTGGGCGCCGGCGTAGAGGGCCACTGGGGGAGGATGTCACTCCACACTGGACATTGATCATGAGGTCTGTCCCGGCGGTGACACTGTGCCTTGACATGTGGCGGGTGGGGAACTCCGTTCCTTGTAGCTGGGCTGAGAGAGACAGAGACAGAGAATGTGGCCCTGCCCCAGAGCCCGTCAGCAGGGGATGAGAAAATGTTAATACAGACCACATCAAAGCAAGACGGCCTTCAGCCCCAAGATAGTGATGCCAGAAGAATTTTCAAAACCTGTCCCCTGAGAAAGTCCCCTGAAAGAGTCCCACGTATGGTAAGGGGGGCTGTTGACGCTCAGGGAGGCCGTGTCCACGTACCTGAGACTTGGAGGAATTGGGGCAACGGCCGAGGGGAGACTAGCCTGAACGCTCCCTCCGTCCCCCCCAGGACTGCTGACTCTGTCAGGCGGCAAGTCAGTTAGGGCCAGTCTGGGGTTTCCATGGTAAATCATATCGTCCGACCCCTTCCTCGTGGTCTCGGGGAGGCTGAAACAGGAATCTGCACCTGCGCCCGCATCCCAGCTAGCAAGGTCCCGTGATGTTTGAACGTGAGGCTTACAGGACAGAGGCACGGCCCAGAGAGTTTTTTAAAAACAGAAATTCTTACAAAGAAAAGCACGCCGGTTTGCCCCGAGACTTCCTGAGAACACCAAGTACCCGAATCTGGAAATAAAAGGTCTGGTCCAAACAGCGAACCGTCCAAAATAAGTAAGGCTACAAACGGTTGGGATAATTTGATCTGACAGACGCTGGAGCTTGTACCGTAAGAGGGTCCTGGGGTGACCCATCCGTCCCAGCGTCCCCTTCCGGGCAGGCAGACGTTTTTCTCGAAGCGTCGCTAGAGGCTCCCGAGCCTGTTTGTGGGTTTCACACACGGTGTTTTCTCAGAGCGAGGGAGGCCTGGCTGACTTTGATCCGCTCAGGAAAATACCGGTAGCTTTGAGAGTCCAACCCCCACCCCGTGCTGGGGGTCCCGGAATTAGCGGTGCGTCTCTGGAGCAGGTGCCCCCGGCGTGGTCTTCACGGGGCGTAGCCATATCCCGCACGTTTTGGTGCCGTTTGACTGTGTGTGAGTCAGGAAGTGGGTGGGTGTTGGTCCGGAGACTGGGGTTTTAGTCCGTTCTGGATTGCACAATTTAGTGGGGGGCAATGACCCTTCCCCCATCCACGGAGGGTGTTTTGGGTTCCAAAACCCACGGGCTCCGTGGCCAGGAGCCACGCACAGCCACTGCGGCTCCCGGACTTGTCTCCCTGCCCTGGGGACACCCTGAAATCCCTCCCGTGGCCCACACCCCTGCCCTTCCCGTGGCCCCCAGTGGTCGAGGGGCATGTCCTCCTGCCCCGGTCCTTCCCAGCAGCTCTGCCACCGCCGGGACTCCCGACACGGCTCAGCCGCTGTGGTTTCAGATCCTTCGGCAGACAGCGCTGTTTCTCCGCCCGCTGCCCAGGGCCCGGGAGGCCTGCACCCGCCACCCTCACTGGTCCGCTGCTTCCCACCTCCACTTCGGGTCCTGCGGCTCCCCCCGAGTTCTCTTCCCAGAAGTCCCCGATGCTGTCTGTTCTTCAGGACACCCTGCCGTGTTTGGAACACTGCAGATCAGCTGTTCTCAAACCGTGTTCCAGGGAACCCTACGACACTCACGCAGGCTCCTCACGGGCAGCCGGCCCTCCCCGCTCCCCTACGCCAGAGCGTCTCCGCTCCTTCCTCTCTGAAGCCTATGCTCATAGATCCAGCCCGGAGACTGCATCTGGGTCCCCATAAAACGCGCCCCCCTCTTCGGGTTTCTGTAGGGAGTGTGGCCGGCGGGCCGACTGGCACCTCCTCGGTGGCATTCCCCCGGTGCTGCCGGCACGGACCCTCCCGGACCTGCAGGCTGTCGCCCGCGGCGTGCTGGTACGTGTGATCCTGCCCGCCCTTCCGACAGGTGCCCAGGCTCCAGAGGATCTGGGACCGTCTGCGTCGCCGTCTTGCGCGGCCTGGCGTCGCGGGCTGGGCTGTGGGTCGCTCCCTCTCCCATCTGCCCCGGCGCTCACCTCGTGCCACGGTCCTGTTTGCCACTTACTCGGCTCTGGTGACCCTGGTTCTTTCTCATCCCTGGGTCGGCAACAAATCACCATGCGGATTTCCCGAGCAGTGTGGAGGGCCAGCCCGCAACTCGTGGGGCTGCCCGTTCTCACGGCTTTTTGTCCCCTGTATGGTTGGGCCGAGCCCGGGACAGAGGAAGAGGCAGGACGAGGACGTCCCCCGAGGGGTCCCTGTGGTTGTAGACCTGGGGTTCGGATGGGGCGCTGCGGAGTCGTCTTTGGGACGGCTGTCTGGATTTTATTTCATTGTTAGTCATGTCTCCACCCAAACGGGACTTGAACTCACGACCCGGAGCTGGGAAGCTGCCCAATTGCACCGGCCAAGACAGCCTGGCTGCCCCAGGGCTGATGTGTCTAGTTCCGCTCAGGAAATTCCCTGCATTTGATTTCCTCCATCTGTGAGCCCTCCGGGAGCCGTGTGGACTGGAAACAAAATCGTCTTAGCTGTGCTGGGTCTCTGGGACCCTTCGGGCTGAGTCACGGCACGCAGTGGTGGGCCACGGCGGAGGTGGGTGCCCGGGTACAGCGGCAGTCTGCTGCCTGCCGGGCAGTTGTCCGTGACATCTCGGGCTCCGTCTCTCCTGCAGAACAGGGGTGACAACACCCGGCTTGTATACATGGTCATTCAACACTGAGGAACGTTCCGTGCGCCAACCAGGAGTGGGGCGGGAACCGGCCCTCCGGCCTCCTCATCTAGGGGAGTCAGTCTAGACCAAGTTACAGCACGGGCAGGTCGTGCACGGTGCGCCTGGAGAACCCTGGTGTCCAGGACAGTGACCCGGCTGTCAGCCCAGAGGCAGGGGAGCGGGGCTGCAGGTGTCTCTCGGGGGCTCACTGTGCTGGGTTGGGGAGGCAGGAAGGAGGCATCCATGACGTGTGGAGGTGTGGGCAAGGTCGCGATCCACAAAATGGAGCTCCGGGAGGCCCCAGGGGAGAGGCTCAGAAGGAGCTGGGGCAGTTGGGGGCAGGGGAGCCCCGGGGGCTGGCGAGGATGCCTTTCCGGAAACGTCTGTGGGGGTGATGAAGGAAGCACCATGGGGTCAGTGGGCCCCTGCGTTTCCCAAGCCCTCCGGGGCACGGGAGTGTGGGGCGGTGAGGCAGCTGTGGCCTGGGCGGAGTGTGGCACTCCCAGGGTCACGCGGCAGGCAGAGGGGAGGGGGAGTCTGACCTCTCTGAGCTGAGGCTCCAGGGAGAGACAGTGGACCGAGGCGGCCGCGGGCACTGCGTTCGCTGATGACTGCCAAGCTGGCCGGAGCGGCCGGGTTCCCCGAGCTCACTGGTTCTCTGTCTCTTGATGGAGACCCGCAGTTTTGGGCGCGAGAGGGCCCCGTGGTAGGAGAGCATAACGGCGAAGGTCCGCTGTCCCCAGGCCGGCCCCCAGGACAGCCCGCGCTGTCCCTCCCACAGATGGTCTCCAAGTGCAGCTGTGGGCCGAGGGGATCTTTGAAGCCTGGTGAAGCCAAACTCCTCCCCCGTCGCCCCCTGCCCTGCAGAAAGGTGGATTTGGACGGGGGGGGGGGGTGACTGCGAGGCCCAGACAGAGATAGCAAGAACCTGTTGTGAACACTTCCCGTCTCCTGCCGCTCCAAAGCTCTGCCGTGGCGTGTCACCTGCTCCCGCCCCCGGAGCAAGAATGTGTCTGCCCAGGCGGCGACTGGACGCCTGGACGCCTGGCTCGCAGGCCATGGGCGGCCAAACCGGCCGACTCTTGTTTTGCAAAATTGGGTTCGGAAGCTTTGCCCTTTCCGCATTTAGCAATATTTCCACAGGCGTGAACTCACATCATGACGGTCATGGACCTGACTAATTCACTCTTTGATCTGCACTGCCCGCGCATCCCCGGGGCCGGCACGACCGGTTTCTGAAGGGTTGCTTTAAAGGAAATGTGTGCGTGTGTGTGTGCGTGCGTGAGCGCGTGTGCATGGGTGTGTGTGCGTGCATGTGCGTGTTTGTGTGTGTGTATGTGTGTGCGTGTGGCTTCTTACAGCCATAAAATGTTCTTTTTCAAAATTAGGGATCTGTTTGCATTTTCAAAGATCACGTTTCTTGAACCGAGAAACATTTCGAGTCCTCACCGGAGGGAGAGAGACAGCAAGCGCATTTGCTCGCGGGCACCCCGTTGGCTGCTCCCCAGCCTCACCCCGTCCACGGTGCTTCCGTTTGGTCCGCGAAGCTGCCCTAAGCGACCCGGGTTCACCAGGCCGGCGTTCCTACCGTGCCTCTGCCTGGAGTGTCCCGTGTCCCAGAGGACTCCCTGGCAAAATTCCACTAGTATTTCAAGGCCCAGAGCAGGCCTTCCTTGGGCACCTCCATGTCTTGGGGGAGATGCACCTGCTTTTCCCTCTGTGTTCCTTTGCCCTCCCGTCACACCGCCCGTCCGTGCAGAGGGCTTGGGAGCGCCCCGGTCTGCCTCCTGCGCTGGGGCGTGGGACGGGGTGAGGGGAAAGCATCCACGCGCTCACTCCTTCATTCACCCGCCATGTCCTGAGGTCCCCTGGGGGGCCAGTCCCTGTGCTGGGCTCCTGGACTCGAGAGAGGGCTCAAGGCCACGTCCTAGCCTCAAAGAGCTCACCAACACAGACACCACGCTAGGACCCAGGCACAGCTGGTGACAGAGAGTGGCAGGGCGAGGGGCATTAACCCCTGGATGGGGTTGGTATCAGGACCGACTTCACGGAGAACACGGCAGCAGTGCAGGGTCTGGAGGGACACGTGGGCATTTCTAGGCGGAGAAGGGCGTGTCCCTGCATCTCCCCAGCGCCTCGCCCGTGCCACAGACAGGGTGCGAGTGCCATCAGCATTCGCTCAGCCGTCACGTTCCTCATGTCCTGGGCCCGGGGGGATCAGTCAGTGCCCTGCATGGCCACCGTCACCCTCCAGGGACAGCCGCCCCATGCTTCCCTGGCCCCTAGAAGTGTCCGGTTTGTCTCGAGCGTGTGGGATCCACCAGCCTGTTTCCAGATGGGGTGAGTCTACGAGGTGTCCACAGAAGCTGGGACAGATGCTCTTACTGTGATTTTGTACATTGGAATATCCGTAAAGACCTCGCGCACGTCCCCTGCGTTTCCAGGATCAGTGGACACCCTGGGTTTCTTTAGGGTCTCCCTTCCTTAGGGACCTTGAGGCCCATTGTGACCTTCCTTGTTCCTCTCCCTGCCTCACTGTCGGCCAAGACTAGTCTAGACAGATCAGAGCCTTGCCCCCTTGGGAACTATGGCGTTTTTTCAAAAAAACATAATAAAATTTAGGTGAAAACGGAAATGTCGACGTGCTTATTTTTAAGTGTCCTTTTAAAATGTTAAGTCCCTTTGTTGGTTAGGAAATGTCCAAACAGGTCGTGTGTAACTTGGTTTGCTCAGAAAGGAGGCTCATGCTTGATATATTTAGAGAGGAGTGATTTTTCGTATGAAGTGTTTCTCTATTTTTCTTTTTTAAACCAACAAGAGCTTGGAAAATCTCTCTGCCCTCTCCGCTGCTGGTGTATTTTCCTGGCCCCACAATGCTGGAACAGCTTTCTGTCTCCCAAACCCAAGAGTTAAATACGCCTAAGCTCAGCCTTGAGTTTTGCTTCTCTGAGAGAGAAAAAGCCTCTTTCGGGGGCTGGTGTCGGTAACGGGGAGAGGAAGAAGCGCTCCGAAGAGCAGAAAAAGGCCTTTCTCTGTGGGAAATTAAGGCAGTGCTTTAAAAACCCCCAAACAATGGTCTTTGCCAACCACCAGCTGTTCCTGCAGGTTTTCCCTTTTTTTTGGTCCACTTCCCCCAACGGCATTAGCGCGTGTGGCAGAGATTTTCCAAAGGTTTTACGAAGTAGGAAGACTTGATGGCCCACTTCATGCAGGATGGCTTGAAGACCGTTCTCCAGCATGTCCGTGCGCCACCGTCCCCGTGTCCTCGGCATCCGGCCCTCCCAGATCCTTTCTCTTTCCTTTCCCGGCCCAGACATCCTGCGTCCTCCCCAGCCAGCCTAAAGGCCTCCACGTACATCACCCAGAGCAGTTTGGTCGGGTGTCTGCGTCCACGCACAGATTTTCATTTTCCAACCAACGTGGTTTTCAGCCACAGACGGTGACCAGGACCACAGCAGTAGAGAATGCTAGCTACTGTTTTTACCACAGGCCGGAATAACGGCGTGGTATCGGAGGGCCTAAGCAGAAGAGTCCCAGAAGACTTTCTGAGCCCCCGGGTGCAGCGAGTCCTATTCAGGGAAGGTCCTTTCTCATCTCTGTCCTGCCCCGAGTCCCCAGCCTCTGGGGCTGACCCGGAAATCAGCCTCCCTGACATGGGGGCAGACCCAGTGGGCCCTGTGATCCGCAGTCCCCGGCGGTACGTGGTCTCGGGCATTTGTTTCGCCCCTGCTGGGTCTCAGAGCCTAAAAGGCAGTGGATTTGCGAATACCCCAAAGTGGGGCTTAGATCCTCAGGAATCTTTAAGTCACCTGTGGCCCCCAGCAGGATTGGCTTCCAGGAAACAGCAGGACTCTGACCAGGGACTCTGAGAAGCTGTGGACCAGGGAGGACTGTTGCTGCACCAGAGTCCGTGCATGGCAGACAGACAGACAGACGGGTGTGCAAATGGAATGCGCGGAGAGAGGTGGGGAGGTGTGGATAGTGATTCATATGGTGTAGAACCAGCTGAGCAGAGGGTCCCCGGGCTGCTATGGAAGGCACTTTTAAAGCTTAGATACCTAGAACAGCAGCATTCCTCTCTGGCAGCTGGAGATGGAGCACTTCACCCACGCAGTCCTCACCCTCCCCGCCCAAGGCCCCTGGAGCCAAGGCAGGTCGGGGTTGCCCGGGGTCATCCAGCCTGAGTTCGGACCCAATGCCAGAGCTCACAGCACAGCCTGAGCTCGGACCCAATGCCAGAGCTCACAGCACAGCCTGAGCTCAGTCCCAGTGCCAGAGCTCACAGCACAGCCTGAGCTCGGACCCAATGTCAGAGCTCACAGCACAGCTGCCGCTGCCGTGCTTCTCGCCTCCAGGAGCTTGCCGCTGGTTTTCTGAACGTCTTGTGCCAATACTCTCTGATAATGATTTCCTTCTTCCCCATCTGCCTTCCACCAGGAGGAAGTGCCTAGATATTTTGGAGCATCTAAACCAAGCATTCTTGCATTTATTTTGGGACATTATTAGTGTTCATTCATTTCATTCAGGAAGCCAGCTGGCAGGAGTTGAGTGGCCCTGGCTAAGCTCACAGTAGACACAGAGTTGTTCCTGTGGCCCCACTCCACTGCGAGGGTTCACCCTGCGCCCAGAAAACGTCCCTCATGCAGACGGGGGTCCCTCAGTGCCCTCCTCTGTGCTTTCCGGGCATGCCATCTCTTCACCCTTCTTCACTGAGACCCTCTTTCTCCCGTCAGGCTCTACACTCTAGCCCCTCCCACTGGCCCAGCCAGTGCTCTGCGCTGCGGCCACCCGCCATGCCTTCCCTGCTCTCCCTGTCCCTGCCCTCCTGCTCGTCCCAGCCCTGCCTCAGCCCGAGGCCGCCTTCAGTGCCACCTCCCTGAGTGCCCAGGTGTGTTTATGGGAGTAACTTCCCTGAGCATGTCACATGGTCCCTCTCAGTGGCGCTTTCCCTTGGGCTTTTTTCTGTGGTTCTCACCCACCTCCTGAGTAGGGCAGAACCCCCATGTGCTGGGTCCTTGTTCCTAGGACTGCCTCAAAGGTGACCAGTATTTATATGGCTCTTTCAAATTTAGAGTGCTTCTGTGTTATCTCTCTGGACGTGAGGTGGGAATTCCCGTTGCACAGAGGGGTACACTGGGGCTCAGATGCGCTGGGCGGTGGGTGCTCAGTGGCTCAGCTGGGGGCAGGGTGAGTGTTGATTCTGGGCCCTCCTGGTTCCAGCACACATGCTCCCCACTGCTCCCCTGCTCTCCCTGTGCACACCAAGTGCTCTGTGTGGGTCTGGTGCCTCAGTGTTGGTGGGCTCTGGCCAAGGGCGCTCAGCACTGGGGTCAGCAGTACCCAGAACTCAGGAACAAAGGCTGCCCTGAGGCCTCTTGGCTTGGAGCTGGGCCCTCTGAATGGGGACAGTGTGGAAGTGTTGGAGGGGGACTGGGGCTTTGCAGGGTCGTAGGAGAGGAAAGAAAGCAGCTGGGGGGCCCTGAGGGAGCAGGGGGCAGCCACAAACGCTGCAGTGAGTGGTATCCCAGCCTGGAGGCCGAACGTGATTTCGGTGCATCAGCAGTGACCGCTTTCCCCAGCACAGGGCTGGGAGCCAAGACCCCGCAGTGCGTGCACGTGTGTGTGCGCGCACACGTGTGTGCGAGTGCATGCTTGTGTGTATTGCTTGCATGTGCATATGCTTGCATGCAAGTGTGCACACGTGTGTGCGTGTCTGTGTACGGACGTGTGCATACGTGTGTGCACACATGCGCTAACACTGTGCATGTGACATGTGTCTGTGCTTGTATACACACGTGTGTGTGTGTGTGTGTGTGTGTGTGTGTGTGTGGCTTCCCTGGAGACTAGACCTAAGCACGAGTGAAGGAGACAGACGAGGGACGTGTGTCCCAAGTGGGGAGCCGGGTGTGGCCCGAGGCCAGGAGCATCCGGGAGGGTCCTGTGCCAAACTGCTCAGCGGCTCCCCACTCCTCTGGACTCCTGCCCCACCTGGGCTGCCAGGGTCAGGGTTAGTGCCCTCGTGCAGGGCGGATCAGACCCAGCCTCCCAGCAGCAGAAGGGCAGTGCTGAGCGAGGGGTTAGGCTGTGCTGTGGCAGGACCTGGTGGCGGGGGCCACCCTGTGTGGCTCTGTGTGGCCCCTGCCGCTCCCTGACCTGCACAGTTGGCTGGGCCCTAGGGTGCTCGGGGCCCCACATGGGCTGTACTGGACACTCGTCCAGGGAGCCCTGTGCAGGCGGGGGTGAGTGGGGAAGGTCCCAGCCTGTGGTTTCCCCACCTCACCTGCACCGTAGGGCCGAGGCACAGAGCTGCACGGCTGTGGCGTCTCACCTGTTTGGGCCTATGTCGTGTCCCACACTGATGAGGCCCCAGTGGTTCCGAGGCCTTGGTCCTCGCTGCGGCCCTGCAGGGCAGCGCCTCGAGCTCCGTCACAGCTCAGGAAACGGAACCGCAGAGCGACAGGAAGTGGTGGGTCCGAGTTCACACAGCTGGGGAGGGTGTGGTCGGCACCGGAGGCTGGGCACCCCCAGACCATCAGGGAAGAGGAAATCATAACACCCAGTTCTGGTAGAAGGGGGGACGTGGTCAGGGGCATTCAAAGTTCAGAGGCAGGCCGAGCTCCCCCAGCCCCAGACGCCTCGGGGCTGGCATTCCCGAGGGGCCCGGAAGGGCACGTGGGATCTGGCCCTGTGACCCCAGCCAAGACGACCCGCCCGCTGCCGTTCCCCTAACTGAGTAGGGGGTCGGGAGGGTGCAGAGTGGCGCCCTGCGGTCCCTCTGAGCCGCCGGCCAGACCCTGCCGGGTTGGCCATCTGTGCCCTCCCCCCGAGGCTGCCTCCAGGCCTGTGGCAAGGCCGTTGGGCTCACATATTTGTTTGAGTTTTCTGGAAGCTCCTTGAAGTTGGAACGAAGTATGTGCCTGGTGGTTGGGACATGGCCCGGCCCCCGCAGCACAGCTTGGGGGGAAACAGGCCGGAGCCACAGGGAGCTGCCCGGGCCACACTGCCAGGATTGTTGGGGGTGCCCTGGGCCCTGCAGTGCCTGAGTCTTTGCCCAGGTGCCCTGGCCAGGCCAGCCTGAGGAGTGGGGGCCACGGCCGCTGGAGAGGGAGCCCTAGGGGGGCTGGCTCGGAAGCCAGAGGTGTTTCGTATTACATTAGCAATACCAGCAGTCTTCCTGGAGGGGGCTGAGTCTGCTGGCCAGAGTCTGCCCAATGCCCCGCTGTGTGGTCACCATGCCCTGGCTTCACTGGCCGACAAAACAGCTTTCTGTGCTCCCATCCACAAGTGGAGGAAGACAGCTTTTGCAGTCCGAGAGCAGGGGCCGTGGCCGGGGCTGCCGGGCGGGCCCCCTCCCTTCTCGTGTCCTGTGGAGACCATGTCCAGCAAGGGACAGCTTCAGCTGATGGTGGCCACGTGGGAATTGGGACCAGACCTTTAGATTTTTCCAGCAACGTCGGAAATCCAGATATTTGTGTGAAATCTCTCCATTTTTGAAATACTTAAAAATGCTTTGCAGGCCAGACTTGGTCTCTAGGCTGCAAACTTATAACCTCTGTTCTCAGCCTTCAGAATTCTCAGCCCCCTGAGCAAAGAGCCCCTGTGCCAGTGATGGGGTAGAGGGGGCTGGAGAGAAGTTTCCAGAAGGGACACCAACGTTCACAGCCAAGGAGGGCATAATCTTCCCCCACTCCCCAAAAAGGGCGGGAACTGCTTCGATTCTCTCTGGTTCTTGTCCGCCACCTTGGCCCAGACACGCAGGCAGGAGGAGCGGGCTGGGACATCCAGAACCTGGACCCATTTCTCTCTCCGGCATTTGCAGTTGCACTTGGCCTGACCTCGTTCTGCTGGGTTAGCTCATGAGCTCGGCCCGTGGGGAGGCTCTCCTCCCCACCCCTTCCCTTCTCTGTCCTCGGCTTCCTCCCTCACAGGTCCTGGGGGGCCTTGCAGTCCTCTCTCTGGGAGGTTCTGGCCGGGGACAGGGCTGGGAGGCTGGTGGCTGGCCACACTGGTGGGAATTAGTGGCAGCACAGTATGGGGGTCAAACACACACTTTAAGACCAGACAGACCAGGGTTCAACTCATGGCTCTGCCCAGATGAACCACATGACCTTGAGACAGTGACCCAGTCTTCCAAAGGCTTTCCTGCCTCCTCTGAACACCAAGGATCGTAACCCGAGGAGGCCTAGCGCATGCCCTGCACGGCACCCAAAGGAGGGTACGAGTTCATCAGTAGCGGCACTCCGTCGCTGTCCCCTCTGGAGTTGCATTTCTAGCAGAAGCTGCCGCACCAGAGTCCCAACAGCCCACTTACTAAAACAGCCTCGGAACAGAAGCTAGCTGGATTCCACCCGTGCCCGTCTGAAAGACGTTCTTTCCAATTCTCTTTGAAACAAAACCATGGTGGGTCCAAAGCGAATGAGTCACGCACAGGGTGGCCTCTTGCGCCTGTCCGTCTGCATGGCCTCCCCCCTCCCACCAGGGCCTCTCCTCTGGTCTCCTGTGTGCCCTGATTCAGCAGTCGGCAAACATTCACCGAGCACTGAGACTTGTTCTGCGCTCTCGAGGCACAGATGGCCAGGACGGGGGCAGGTGGGGGTTGGGGAGGGCGGATTGCAGCAAGTGTGGGGCACAGGGAAGCCCACCAGTGCTGGGGGGTCCGGGACGCATGACCCTGCGGTGAGGCCTGAGGAGGTCCGGGGTGTGGAGACAGGAAGGGAGAACAGGTGGACCCCGGAAAGCCCTAGAGCCAGGGTGGGGAGGAAGTAGTGTGTGTGGGGGGCGGGGAGGCCAGATTCCCGGCAATGGGAGGAGCCCCCAGTCCCATGTCGGCGATCGGTGGAGGCCCCCAGCTACGAGCACGCACAGAGGCGCTTTGCTAGTGACGCTAGATGGTGCAGAACGGCCGGGCGGATGGTGGTTGGACGTTAGGCAGAGCCGTCTCATAACGGACAATAGTGAACCTACTGTGCGCCAGACACATGCGCAAGGTCTCTAACGACTTTTCCTGAAGGGCCCACGCGCGTAGGAGCCACGATGGCCAGCACTGTCCAGGGGAGCGTGGCGAGGGTCGGGAGTGTCGGGTGACCGACTGGGCCCCGGCCACGTGGCTGATGGGGAGAGCGAGTGTGAGGCGAGAGCGTCCCCCGCCCGTGTGCTCACGCACCCGTCCAGAGCCCGCTGGAGTGCCTGTGATGAGGCCAGCGCTGTTCAGTCGCTTCAGAGCTGCCGGCCAAGCGTTTCTGCCCTTGTGGGCACCCTGACTGCACGCGGACAGCTGGGTGAGCGGGACGCCCGTGCCGGGCTGGCCGTGCGGCGTGGCCCCCCCGCACACAGCGGGGAAGCCTGGGTGTTGAGCAGATCCTGCGGAAACTCTCCCCTCGGGGGGCCGCTCGCTGGGCCTGGGGTCGGGAGCGAGCCCTGCCACTCACTAAGGAGCCAGCTGGGATCGTGGCAGCGCGGCCCTGCGAAAGCAGGAGACCTCTCCGCACTCTCCAGATGGGGAAGCCAAGGCAAAGAGGCACCCTCGCCCAAGGCCTCCCTGTGAGTTAGGGACAGAGCACGTGAGAACACCGCCCCGACCTTGTCCAGCCGCCCTATCGCCCAGATCGCGACTCTCCGTGGGGTCTGCCTTGGGGGAAGCCGGCCCGGCACGCTCACCTTGCCGGCAAAGCAGGACGCCGGGTCCCCCGCCCCGCAGCCGCTCAGCCGGCCTCCCTGGCGCTCACGCCCGGCCCCAGCAACAGCTGCTCAGTAGGCGTGAATTTCCTGCGTGTGTGCCCACGTCCCCCACCTCCGTCTGCCCCTTCCTGCAGCTGCCTGTGCCCCCGCCTGGGGCTCAGGGCATCCCGCGGAGGAGAGGCAGCAAAGTTCCAGCCAGAAGCTGGGGGCTGTTAAACTAAGCCGAATGCTAGGACGGGGGCGGGGGGCCGGGGGACAGAAACAGCTGCGGAGCCTCCTGCACTGTGAGCCAGGTGACTCCTCTGTCCTGCCCTGTGCTCCCTGGGATTTCTGGGGGGCCACCCCCGCTGACTCAGGGCTGTGGCAGCCCCAAGTGGAACGTCTGCTCCCTTCACTGAGGGCTCCTTCGGCCGGTCCGACCTGAGCAGCTGCCCCTGGTGGGCTGGCACCCGGGCCACGTGGGGCTGCCCCTCACGTCCTGTGTCCCCACCTCCCCTTCGGGCCCCCACCCCCAGGGAGCGTGCCCGGGGACAGTGGGTAGCGCGGGATGACCGAGATGGCTCCGAAGCATGGAGGCTGGCGGAGGAGCAGGAGTCAAGCGGGGCCGGGCCGGCCTCGGGCGGGGGAGCAGAGGTGGCCCCGGACCCCGCCAGCCCGGGGCGCAGCCAGAGCCCGGAGCACAGCAGGCCCGGTGCTTCCTGCTGCTTCAAATGCTGGGAGAGCCTCCAGGTCAGCAGACCAGAGCGTCCTCAAACTCGAACGGTTTGTGGAATGGTTTTGAAGTAACGTGTGGACAAACTGAACATTTTCCGTCGCACGCGGTGATCTGACCGTTACGTATTAGAGGGTGAGGCTAGTGGAGACGGATACGCTTAAGAGACGCATCTAGTAGCCCCTGTGCTCTGCGGCATCCAAGAAAGCCCCGTCGGCGATGTGGAAGGACAACGGGCGCGCGATCTCCACCCCGCTCTGTCCCGGTTCCCTGGTGTCCTCCTCTTGCCTCGGGCCCCGGTCACTGCCCAGGAAGGACGGTGTTGGAGAGTGACGCTCTCATGAGTGGGCCGTGACCGGGGGTCCGGGACAGTGTTCCTTTGCTCATACCAACCTCGCACCGTTCCCGGTGACGCTGGCTGGGGATGCGGTGGGCGTGGGTGAGCTGGGAAGTCCCGTCGGGGCCGTTGGAGCCACCAGGCGGCCGGATGAGACCCGGAGAGTCGGGGCAAGAGGGCTGGGATCCTGGAGCCTCAGGCCGAGCGCCTGGCGTCCCGGGGTGCTCCCCGCCCCCGCAGAGCTGGGTGAGCCCCCGCACACCCGGCTACACCTCGCGTGACTCCGTCCGCAGCGGGCGTGCCCTCGGCTACGCCCTCTCCGCCCCGAAACTTCTCCGGAGGGCGAGGGACCAGTGTGCTTCCTTTCCACCCACCTAGTCTGCGTGCCCACCGTGCGCCTCGGGCCGGAGCAGGAGGACAGAAGGACGGACCCTCAGGAAGGACGGTCACAGAGCGGCTCGCCCAGCTCGGAGGCCGCGTTGGTCCCAGTGACTTTCTGGAGTTCCTGCTGGACGCCTCTCCCCGCGCCCATAAACCCAGGTGCAGGGTGCGGGTGTGACCTGTGTGTGCTCACTGTCACCGGCCCGCCCGGAGCACCCTTCCCTCTTCCCCCGGGACACGTCACCCATCTCGCAGCCTCCTGAATGTCCTTAAGCTCTCCCGCACCACCCCTGCCTGGGCTGCCTCGACTTCCCCTGTTCTACTTGCCCAGACTCCCACATTCTCACGTCGCATAACTCGTGGTGTCGCTTGTCATCATGCATTGGCCTCCGTCGTCCTGTAAACTTGGGGGCGGCTGAATTAACAAAGGAATGAGCGATAGACTTTGGAGGGAGACCAGCCAAGATTTGAATTCTGATCCAGCTAATTCTTGAGTCTGGGACCCCGCGTGTCCTTCTGAGCAGCCCCAGGCTCTGCGCCCATGAGCGGAGGTGCGGTCCTCCCCTGGGCTGTGCTGTTGGCGGGGCTGTGAATCCGCATGCAGACGGCCTACAACCCCGCTTGGACTTACGACTCGTGGGGTTGTAATGACTGATCATGGTAATGACGGTTTATCACAGGATCACAAGGTGTCCCCTGACGTCAAGCCCTCGCCCATCCAGGGCGTTTTACATTTTTCACTGGCTAAGTGACTTGTCCAGTGGCCTGTGGAGAGCCAGGGACGGTAACAGCTTGAGATTTGATTTTCGTACCATGAGACATGCATGTTCTTCTGCACCGTCCGTTTGTATGCTGAGAGGTGTACAAGGACTGTCGTCAGCTCTCCCTAGTTTAGACCCTGGTGGCACCCCAGACACCCTGTCCCCTAGTGTTCCTCTGTTCCCCGTCCCCCGGCCTCCGACAACCGTGAGTTGGCTTCCTGTCCCCGCGGACTGGCCTTGTCAGCACGCTGCCCACTGTGTCACTAGGTCCTGGAGTGGCCCTCAAGCCACTCCTTCCCCCGAGCATCACGTCTTCAGGCTTCGTCTGTGTAGCAGTGGGGGCTAGTGCTGCCACCGCGGGGTGGCCCGTGGTATTCCGTTGGACGGGTCCTCCGTATTTCGCGTTGACATTCACCAGTTGGTGGACATCTGTCTTATTTCACTTTTGGGTGGTCACGAACAGCGTCTCTGGGAACACGCTTGTGGACGTGTTTTCATCTGGGCAGAAACGCACCGCTGGGCGGAACCACAGGGTCCTGCAGTACGTCTGCTCCACCGGCCCAGGAGCCACGAGACTGGTCCCCAGAGCCACTGCACGGGGCCTCCCCTGCAGGGGACATGCTGGAGGTCCCGGACCCCTGGGGCAGCCGTCCGTGCACACGGCCGTCCGGGCCGATGGAACCGATGTGCAGAGGGGACGTGTCCGTGTTCTGGGTGTGGGCGCTGAGCCCGGTGCTTTCGGCAGTTGCACTGACAACACCCAACACATGGGCTGACGTTCGCAGAGCACGTACTGTGCTCCAGGCGGTGAGCTGAGGCCTTCCTGCCGCCGTCCTGGCCACAAGCAGACCGCTGGGCTGAGTCGCTGCCCCGTGATAAGCAGTGGCCGCTGGGCTGAGTCGCTGCCCCATGACAAGCAGCGGCTTGGAGACCCGCTCGTTTCTTCCTCCAGAGGCCGGGACGGCGGTGAGAAAGGCTTGCCGGCCAGAGGCGCCGCTGCCACTGGCCGGGGAAGGGTTTGGATGGCAGGCCGGAAATCCGGACAGACCCGGTGGCTACAGGAAGAGGAAAGTGCCCGAACACTGTTAGCGCAAAGCCCTGATTCTGGGTCTAGGAACTCGGTCGCAGACGTTAAAGCCTAGCGCGTCGGGTGGTTCCGGTCACAGACCTGGGGGCTGCCAGTAGTTTCCCCTTGCGGACTGCGGGTCAGGAGCCCTGAGGGCATTTCTAGAAAGATCCATTCCTGGGTCCCAGCCCAGAGGTACAGAATCAAGATTTCCAAGAAAGGCCTCGGAATGGGTAGTTCTTAAAGGTCCTGGGTGTTCTTAGGTAGCTTTGGGGACCCAGTGGCTCATGGATGTCAGGCTCCAGGGGAAAGAAAACTATGCATCAAGCCGGTGTGAGCCGACAGAAAGCTTGGGCGATGCTCCAGCAGCGGCTTGGGAGCCCTTGGTGCAAGCAGGAGGCCAAGGAGTCACTGCGGGGTGCTGACTAGACCCTCACGCCTGCGCCCCGAGAGTGGGTCAGTCGGCACCAGCTGTCTCTTCCCCTCCTCTCCAGCGAGGGTCTTTGACTGGCAGCTCTGTGTCTGTGATGATCCTGGGCACCAAAGGCAGTGGCCGTCATGCTCCCAAGAAGACAGGGGCTCAGCCCCATTCTGAGACCCCCCCCTCCTGGCTTGGTAAAACCACAGGCTCGTTCAGGGTGTTATAGAGCTCGGTGACGGTGAGTCAGGTGCCTGCCGGCCCCACACCTGACGCCGGTCAGCCCACCTGATAGCCTAAGTCTGCAGGGGCAGCGGGTGTGGACAGGGAGCTGCGGAGGCCCATGCTTGTCCTGGGACTCCCTCTGTGGTTTTCAGGGCAATGGCGATACCACAGCGCCCTTGAGCCGTGTGCCTGCTCATTCCCCCAACACCTCCTCGGGGACGAGGGGGACTTTATCCCCAAGAAGGGCCACAGGGCTGTGCTCCCACCACAGCAGATAGAACATGGATGATTGTCAGGCCTTAACAAGGAGATAGCCCAGGAAGAAGACAGAAGGTGAATGATTTACTGGAAAATCTGAAGAAAAAAATAAGTAAGGACCCGAGAAAGAGCTTTGGAGAATGCTGCATGGTCTGGGAGGGCTGGTGGGGGACGCCCTTCCTCTGGCCGTGCCCCCGGATCCCCGGCAGCCCCGACCTCAGGCAGGAGCACTCATGCCCCACGGTTCTGGGAAAGGGTCGATGAGAGATTTGGGTCCTGGACCGCCACCCCTCAGCGGCTCCCGCCTCCTGCTCCGACACCTCGGGTTGGCCTCACGCAACCCGCTCCGCACCTTGTAACGTATGTGCAGGCCTGTTGGCTCTGGGACAGCTGGTGGGGAAGGCGGAGCCTCGGCGCGCCAAGTCCTGGTGCTCTGGTGCTCTGGCCCGCACTCGCGCCGAGGCTGGCATTTTAGGGAGAGGGACTAACTTGGTGCACATCGCTGTGTTCATGGAGGGGCTCTCTGGGGGTTCCCTCCCAGCAGGTACCAGCGCGAAGGGAAGGAACCCGCCTCTGTGTGCTCCTAGGGAGGGAGAATCCTCGGAGAGCCGGAGCAGCCCGGAGCCTGTGGGGGCAGAGGCCGCATTGGCAGCTGCCGGCAGCAGGGAAAGCTGGGGCACCTGCCCGAGCAGGTGGTGGGCCTGGCGGGCAGCCAGATGCCGGCGGCTGAACCGCCAGCCTCACACGCACCGGGCGGGGACTCCGAGTTCTCCGACGGCTTTGCTGGCCCGGAGGGCACAGCCTGCACCCAGATGGGAAGGGGGGCCTCGGCGGAGGGAAGGGGCGTGGATGCTGTCCCTCTGAAGGCAGGGCTGGCCCTACAGTGTGGGTGCAGCCCCTCGGCAGGGTCACCCCAGCGGCATCCGTTCCGCGCTCGTCCCAGCTCGGGGGTCCCCTGATGGGTTCGGACCCCCTCCCCCATGGCTCCAGGGCCCTCTGTAAACTGTGTCTACAACCCACCTCCCTCTCCTCGTCTCCGAGCCCACCCCCACGACGGCCTACGGCACAGCCACGCGTGGCTGCCAACAGCCTCTCCAATCCCGAAGGCGTGCAGCCAGCCGGGAAATGTGCTCACCATTCCCTCGGCCTGGGGCCCCCTCCGCCCCAGCCACAAAGCCCTGAGTCATCCTGGCCTCCTCCTGCCTCCTCGCCCCTCACACAACCGGCTCTGCCAGGGGGCCCGGGAGACCGTGGGCCAGTCCTGGCTTCGGGGTCTACACACGCTGCACGTGTGGGGTGGAGGAGGACCGCAGGGGACGCGTGAGCTTTGTCTTAACTGGAATGTCGTAAAGAGTGGGCAACGGGAGAGACGGGGAGGGGGAGCCAGAAAATGGGTCAAGGAGCAAAGTGTCCACGAGGGCAATTGGGGAAGCGCCTGAAAGTGAGGCAGGTGGAAATGTGGAGATGTACGCGCACTCCCCGAGGCGTGGGGGGACCCCAGGCAGGGGCGCTGAGTGAGCAGAGACAGAGGCAGAAATGGACCAGGGTTGCCCGGGAGACGGTGCGTGGCCCATGACGTTGCACGTCGGTGGGCACAGAGCGTGATGGGCTGGGCTGGGAGGGCACGGTACCGAGCCAGCCAGAGCCGGTGGGCCGCAGCGGGGGCTCTCGAGCAGGACTGAGCACAGCGCCGTGTGTTCGGGCTGGAGAGCGGGGAGCCATGGGGGTTGCCCAGGCAGGGGTGGGAAAGGGTAACCCCGTCAGGGTCGGCAGGCCGGAGTCTGCGGGACTCGAGCACCCGGGAAGCTTTGGCGGGAGTTGGCCAAGGGGGTGGTTCCCGGACGCAGCACGTGGGTGACAACTTTCTTACCGCTGTGACCTTCTGCCTCCGCCTAGAAGAAGACCCACATTGTCAGGGACTTTGTGGACGGACCACGGCTGCGCGGGGAGGGCGGGGCGGGGAGCCACGGCTCGGGGCCTCAGCGAGGAGGAGGCCAGCCCCGTGTGCCTCTGTCTGCCTGTCGGGCTCTGGGGTTGCCAGTGGCGGACACCCGACCTCCAGGCCCCTCAGCCACAAGGAGAGGGCGAGGTGGCAGTGAACCCGGGTAGGTTGGAAGGACAGCCTGTGCAAGGAGTGAGGGCTCCGACCTCGGGGCCGCTGGAAGTGGGCTCAACCTCCCCTCCCTGACTCTGTTCCCCCTGCTCTTCTCTCCCCATCGGCTTCTGGATCTCCCAGGGTGGACCTACAGGGAACAGGGAAGCGGACGGGGCTGCCTCTTTATAAGAACCACACCCACTGCAGCAGGAAGAGGTCCTCAAACACCATCTCTGACCCCAGTCGGAAACGCCGGGGGAGGGGCTCATCGCTGTGCCTGGAGGTGCTCTGTGGGCCCGTTGGCGCGGCCTACCCGGTGGGGCACTGACTCGCGTGGGAGGCCCCATCGTGACCACATGGGAGCAGGAGGGCCAGAGTCTAGGAGAGAAGAGGTGGGCAGACCCTTGGGGGTCCACACTGCTCCGCAGCAGGACCGGGCCAGGGCCGGATCAGGGCAGGGCCAGGAGACAGGGAGGTGGACCCGTGACCAGCCGATGGATGACCTGCTCTGCACCTGAGGGTCCTCTTAGAGCTATGATAAGTCGTTTGTCCATTGATTTCTTGGCACGTCGATTCTGTTATTCATCCGACAAGCACTCCCTGAATTTCTCCTCTGCCAGACCCGGGACCAGGGACACAGAGGTGAAGACAGTAAGGCTCGCTGCCCTCTTGAAGCCCCCATTCTAGTGGGAGAGACGGGTAACAGTCTTTGACAGGTGATTATGCACAAGGACAAGCATTCAACAGAGAAGGGGAGTGAGGAAGAAAGCAGGGATTAATTCCTCGCGGGAAGCCACGACGGGCTCCGGGGAGAGGAGACCTGTAAGTTGTCCTGGACAGGTGGCCGGGTTTCTCTCGGCCGGTGATCCTGGAAAAGAGCCATCGAAGCAGAAAGAGCACCATGAGGAAAGGGATAGACAATGCGAGTGCACGGGGTCTCGGGGGCAGTCTTCTGGCGGCCCGGGGTGAGCTGAACACAGCAGGTGGGGTCGGGTCGGAGAGGGCCAAGAGGCGAGGTTGAGCAGACAGCTGGGGGTCGTGGCACGTAGGACCTCCCAAGGCATCAAGGGTTTTGGAAAGGTGTGGCGTACGAGACCTGAGAGCAAGGTTACGGGCAGCGGGGAAAGGGACGGGTCAGAAGGAGGGAGAGACCGGAGACAGAAGACGGGTCAGGAGGCCACCGTGAACGTCCAGCAGAGGGGTTGTGCTAGCGTCCACGGCTGGAGAGGAGATGAGGCGGTAGATGTCGCCAGCTTCTGTGTGGGTGGGCAGGGGCATAAGCGAAGGAGGGAGGGGGCTGAGTTTGCTGGGCAGGAAGGGGCACTTATCTGCGAGTTCACTGTGGTCCGGCCAAGGGACTATTAGTTTCTGAGGATAGCAAAGCAGCTAGGAAAAGATGCTACGGCTTGAAAGCCCGACGGTGTGGACCCCAGAAGAGACGTATTACTTAGCCCCTTAGTCTCCGGGCTCTGGTGAGAGACAAACCAGAGAGAAAGCGACTCGCCCAGTGCCTGGCCCGTAGAAGGCACCCGGTGGGTGTCATTGCAATTCGCAGTCCACTGGGAATCGGTGGTTACGTTGGATGCGCTTTTTGGAAATCGGAGCGGCCTAACTAGTAACTAAGCACAGAAATGGTGTCCGTTTGGTGTTGAGGACAGCGCCTTGTTTTTATGGCATGGGACACGTTCTGACCCCGTTTGCAAACATTTTCTCTGGCATCGTCTTTCTTCATACAGAGACGTGTTTAAAAAAACAAAACAAAACAAAACAGCCTTTTGTCCCCATTCAAAGAAGGGCTTTACCCCCCTGCCTTCGTGTCACAACATACGGGGAGGGATATCCCGCCTCCTCTCTCTCTCCCTTTTATGCCGGGACCCTGGAGGGCAGCCAGACAAGGTGGGGCTTATCTCATCTTCAGCACCGAAGGGGAAGACGGAGGGTGTGCAGCGCCGAGCGTCTGAAAGCTGTGTGTGTGATTTTCAGCTGGTCTCTGTCCCAACACGAATTGAACTGTAAACACAGGAGAGCAGCTGCTAACAGGTGCCTATGGAGTTGGGTGGCCAAGTGCCCCGGAGGCCCGCGCTCATGGCGCCATCTTTACGGGTCCTCCAGGAGTCCCCTCCGCTCACGGTCCAGCCCCGGGATACGGAGGGAGTCAGGGCATCACACCCTGTGTCCTCACAGAGTCCCGGCCATGATGGGTGGGATTGTAACCACACGAGAGAGCCACTGAGAACACGGTGGAAATCTACACCGAGAAATGCTTGTGTCCGAAAGTTCCAATACCTGTTTAAGACCTTCAGAGAGAAAGGCGAGGTCACTCCTTTATGGGTGCAGGAACCATGACTTTGGGCAAGTAAGAGAAACCATTTGAGTTCAATTTAACAAAATCTAAAAAAAAAAAAAAAAAAAAATGCATGGGTTTGGATTTATTGTAAGGACCAGGCGGCATCTCCTAGAATCAGAGGCAGGTGTAAAGCCGGGCCACACGAAAGGACTGGAACCCGGAGAAAAAGCACCAGCCTAGCTTCGGTCGGTTGCACCCATTCATTGGTCCAATATGTTGGCCTAGGACTCAGGAGTTCTGCCGAACAAACACGGCTCCAGGAGGGCCACCCTGAAAAAGGGCAGGTCAGTCATATAGGGCCTGGAGCACAGTCAAGACCTTGGCTCACAGCAGAGACTTGGGAGGCCTCAGACTACGGGGGTCTTTGAAACCCTGCGAAGGTGACCGACCCAATTCAGAGGGCGTGGACCGGGCAGCAGGAGGTAGGACTATTCAGGAAAGAGATGGCCACACCGAGTAGATCACAAACGGCAGTGTCCGCGACGTTTCCTTGTCTCTGGACCACGCCCCCCACTACCGCCCAGACTCCAGGACAGCAGCGTCCACTTAAGAGGGCCTGGACAGACTGACTTGTATGAAACTCCCATTTTTGGTAGATCGAAGTGGTTGAACACGGACACTTTCATATTTCCAATTCCATATGTGGCCCGTGTACATTGAGTTGAACTGGGACCCAGCTCGAATCTTCAGTGTGAGACCCTGGGCAAGCTGTGGGCTTCATGGTTTTCAAGGCCCATCCCTGCTCCCAGGCGCTGGAAAGACAATACTAGGGACACACAGAGACTCAGAGGCCAGAAGAAGCTGGAGTCAGGTCCCAGCCGGGCACCATCGCGGCCCCCGCAGGCCCCCCGAGCTGACAGGGCCGCCGCCTCCCTTAGCCAGGACTGCTCTCTCCCACTTTATGGTGAAAAGCAAGGACTAACTTTTTCCAGCTGGAACCTCTGGAAGGTCTGAGGCAGCACAGGCAGCTCGGGCTGGACGTAGGCCAGGTCCTGGGCCGCCACTCAGCTCGTCAGAGGAGGCCAGAACCCGAGGCGGGGGCTCCTTGTGCTGCTGGCCGCTCCTTTGGCTGTGACACACGCATGGGCTGCAGCCCCCGGTGACCAGGCTGTGGGCCCCGGGGGACCCTGCAGGCATCCACTCTCAGCACCGCCCGGCGGGCAGGAGGCCCGAGGTCCTGATTCTTCAGGGCAGCCCCTCTCTGGTGGGGGGGGGGGGGCGTGTGCTATTTCCAGCAACTGTCCTGTCCGGGAGCATACAGCTGGGGAAGGAAGGTGGCTTTTATGGAGCGCCGACTGCATACCCGTGCTTTCTGAACCCCTTTGTATACACTGTCTTTTAAAAGTCTCTCCGAGAAACCAGTATTGCCCTGTATGTTAACTAACAGAACTTAAAAAAAAAAAAAAATAGGAAAGAAAGAAAGAAAATTTCCCCCAAGCGCCCCTGAGGCAGAAGAGACTAAGGGCCTTAGGTGTCAGAGAGGAATGGTAGCCTGAAATGTTGAAGACAGGGAGTGCAAGGAGTTGAGCGAAAGGGGAGACACGGGAGAAGTAAATCCGCGAGACGTCAGCACCGAATGCTACGGAGCGACTCCTATATCCACAAGAACCTGCGGAAATGACCTAGAATGGCAGAGCCACTCGGTGGCCCGTGCAGAGCCGTCTGAGGGTCCGCCCTCCGCCAGCGTCTTGCTGTCGAGGGAGCCGGAGAGCGGGGAGCTGCCGGGACTTGCCCGATTTCTCATCAGGGCGACGTGGCTGGAGGTGACCCAAGGACCCTCGCCCCCCGAACATTGTTGGGTTCGAGGACAGCACCGACACGGCTCTGTCCCCCCAGACCCACTCCAGGTGTGGTTCCCGGGAGTAGTAAGAAGGCAGCTGTGTAGGAGCCCATTGGCGCTCGTCGGGGACCACCGCGCAGTTAGGACCCAGGGACCCCGGACGCTCACAAGAACGCGGCCGCCTCCCAGAAACGTGCTGAGGGAAGGAAGCCTCACGCAGGGCTACGTTCTGGGTCGTTCCGTGTACACCAAGTTCCACAGCGGGCGAAGTACCGTTTGGGGAGAACGGTGTTTGAATCTCCCGAGAGGGAGTTGACTGGCACGGGATGCGAGGGAATGTTCTGGAATGACGCTCATGTTCTCGCCTGGATGGGGGCTTGGGTCTCGTGGGTACAGGCAGTTTCCAAAATTCAGCAAATAAAGACTCAGGGTTTGTGCATGTCACTAGATGCAGATTTTACCTTTCCAGGTTTGAGGGCGCCTGGGTGGCTCAATTAGTTTGGTGCCCAACTCCGGGTTTCGGCTCAGGGCATGATCTCAGGGTCGTGGGTTCAACACCCGTGTCGGGCCCCGCGCTCAGCATGGCATCCACTTGAGATTCGCTCCCTCTCTGCCCCTCCCGCCCCTACTCTCCCTCCCTCCCTCTAAGATAAATAAATGAATCTCAAAAAGATTTTACAAATGTCAGTGCATCTTGAAATCTGTTTAGTAACAGGCGTACTGAAGCGTTTGTGGGAGAGTGTGCTGGTGCTGGGAGTTTGCATCGGAAACTCAAGGTTGCTTTCTGGTTGGATGGACAGAGGGATGGACGGACGGATGCGTAGTTCCATGGTACGGTAAATACCGCAAAATACTGTGGGTATGCTGGCGGTCATGGCAGACTTCTTGCAACGTGGCTCTATGTTTGGAGAACATTCTGGTAAATGTGGGGGTGTGGTAGGGGGAGCGGCGTCCTGTGGAGGCCTGGGGTTCCCTAGTGGTGAAGCAGGGGTGCCCGGAACTCAGGGCCTGTTGGCGAGCTTCTCCGAGCAGGGGCCACCATGCTTCCTTCTGCCTCTCTGTCCCAGCCCCGGAGCGGGACCTACTCGTGAGTCAGCCTTGACCTATGCGTGGGTGGCCCGGGGTCTCCTTCACAGAGAGAAAGGAGAGGCCAGAGGAACCTCGCCCGAGGTCTCCCAGGATCCTCCGTTACTAAGGGCCCTTCCCCAGCCGGTTTATCAGAGTCCATTTTCTCTCTAAGATCACGGGATTTTGTTCACCGCCCGAGGCTACGAGTCACACCTGCCCGTAGGAGTGCAGGGGTGTGTAGGGCCGTCCAGAGGCCGCGGCTGGGCCCCACCTGGGGTCGCTTCCTGTAGGTGTGTTTGAAGTCTCAGGAAACCAGCGGTGGTTTCTGCAAATAAATCAGCCGGGAGGAGCCGAGCCCCCGCAGATCAAAGGAGGGCTCCGGCCCAACCTGAAACCAGACTGAAGCGCAGTGTCCCGACCCCAGTCCGGCCGGGCCGCGGGAGGAGCGGGGAGAGTCTGTGCGCTGTGCAAACACTCGTCTCTGCCCTTCCGGGGTTTGTGCGCGCCTGGGAATGGGAGCCCGGGGGGCAGGCCCCGCCGTCTGAAGGGCTGCCAGGCCCGGCTCGCCACATTCCAGCCCGGCTCGCAGACGCAGCAGGTGCCTGCTCACGGGCCTCGTGCTGCGTCGGCCCCCAGGGGCTCCCGGGGCTGCTCGCCCGAGCCAGGCTCTCAGGTCAGCGCTCTGGGCCCCAGCTCGGGGCGGAATTTGTCACAGCCTGCTCCTTTGTGGGGAGTGTCACGGCCTACAGGTTGCCGTTGGGGACGCTGGCAGACGGGTTGCCGGAAGAGGGGTCCGGTGGAGGGGCCCGGCCGGCAGAGGGGACGGAGGAGCTCCGAAGGCGTTGTGGGGCCCCGGGAGGTCGGCGTGCACAAGAATCTCCAGTTCGCCAGTCAGTGGCCTCGGCCGAGGCTCCTTGTTGCAACAAGCTCCCAGGGGCTGTGCTGCTGATGGTCTCCGGACCACCCTCCAAGCAGCCGGGCCAACGGCCACCCCCCGGCCCCAGGAAGCTTGGGGCCGCCGAGCAAACTCACAAGTAAATATATGACAACCAACTCTGACGAGTGGAGAAAGCCCCCCTGGGCGCCGAGAGAGGACCCCCTTCCTGGCAGCCCCTGAGAAGGCCCCAGGGCAGAAGCAAGCCGGGCATCGTCAGAGGACAGGACCACGGGGCCAGTGTGGCAGGGGTGGAGACCCGAGGCCGCGTGGGGCTGGGTGACGAGTCCCCCGTTCCCCCCAGGAGGGAGGGCAGCCCTCGAAGGGTCTTAAACAAAATGTGCCATGACCGGAGCAGAGGGCTCGTGGTAGGGACGGGGAATGACGGTCCTTACTGGTTCCTACAGGAACGGGTCTTGGACCATGGTGGTGGCGATTGCATTCTTTCTCCCGTGAACTACTTTTTCTAGGGACACGCATGTTTAGGGACATGGGACAGCTGGAGAAAGGAAGTCTCCTTCCCAATACAGTAAGAGGAGGCCTGGTTGATTAAAATGGATATTTTATGAGCGCAAAAACACTTGTGAGAAATGGGCCTTCCTCTTGCCTTCCTCGTCTGGATCCTTCTCAGGCAGGATGGTTTCCTTGGTAACTGTCTGACGCACAGTTCAAACTGGCTTACATGAAAAAGAGCCGTTATTGGCTTATGTGATTGAAAATGTCAGCTTCAGGCAAAGCTGGATCTGGGTGCTTGATGATCCCGTTCTCTGTCTGTAGGCTCTGCCTTCCTCCGTGCACGTCTCATTCTCAGGCAGGTGCTCTCAGCACAGACAGAGGCCCTGGGCAGCTCCAGGCTCCCCAGCCTCCGTGGGTGAGGACTAGCTTCCCAATAGTTCCACGTCCCCTTTCTTTGTCTCGGGTCGTGTGACCATTCCCCAACAGATCCCGGCAGCCAGGGAATAGAATATATTCCTTGGCCAGGCTGGGTCCCGTGTCTGCCTCGGCAGCCGAGGTGGCGGGTCAGCCCCGCCTGAACCACAGCAGCTGGGAGTGAGGGACAGAGGGCTCCCCTCTGGAACAGACCATGGAAGCATTTTCTGCCCCCACAGGTTCCTGTTCCCAGTTTGAAGGAAGGCCCTGTTCATCATCCATGTGCCGGAGGGCAGCGGGGGGGCCTGTCCTGAGTCCGGACATGGGTCCTGACCCTCCAGGCATCAGGCTGTGTGTGTGCAAACGGAGGTTATTGGGTCGTGCCCCAGGCCCGCAGCTTCAGAGCCCGCGGGTGGCAGTGTGATCTGCACACACGCACATGTGCACACACACTGTCCAGCTCCACTGCCTGCTCCTCCTGCTCGCGGGGCCTCGAGGGCAAATCTCTCTGCCGCCGCCCTTCCTTCCTCTCCATCTGGAAGGAGGTGTGTTAGGACAGCAGCTCCCCGGTGCAGGAACACTGTGTACACACACAAGGAACCCACAGCCAGCACGGCTCCGACGGCAGGTCGTGCTCCGGGACTCTGTGGCTCTGAGAACACCTTTCCTTCCCAGCCGTGTGCCGCGTGCCCTAGGCAGGCCCAGTCACCTCATGTCCCTCCCTTCTGGCCTCCAGACTCCGGAGGAGCCGTAAGTCAGGTGGACGCCATCTGCAGACGGTGCCCGGAGCGTCGCTGCATGAGGCTGAGCGGTCAGTGGGGAGGGCGTCGCGTGGACTGAACAGTGCAGGGCTGGCTGCATGGCCCGTGTAAGCGGGGACCCCCTCCAACACACCCCTGCTGCCAGCTCCCTTGAAGCCAGTCGTGCCTGACCGCGTGACTGATGGAGCCCTGAGCGGGGCCCTTGCCGTGATGGAGGGCACTGTCTCCGTAACGCGTCCTCAGACGTGTGCCCCACGTGCCTCTCTCCTTCCCACCTGACCCTCCCCTGACAGCCCCTGGGCTCTTCTCCTCACCCCTGCTGGGCAGTCCCCTCTGTCCTCCGACCTTGTCTCTGCCCCAGCACCCGGCTCCTTTCGCTCCGAGGACACACCAAGCTCCCCTGCCTGTCTCTACTGCACCCCTGCCCTGTCCGCACCTTCAAGTCCTGCTCGAATGTCCCCTTCTCAGTGAGTGCGTCTGTGACCTCCCCGTGCACAGGAGCGGCTCCATCCCCGTGGTCCTGCCTGACTTTCTCCAGCGCCCTGAACACCGTCAGACACACACTCTGTGTGTAAGGGCTCCACATTCTTCCTCCGCCCACTGCCCCCCTCCCTAGGCACCCGCGCCCCCCAGACTGTGACCTCGTAACCGACACCGGCAGGTCTTCCCCTGAGCTGTCACGCAGTAGGCGCTTGGTAAATGTGTGCTGAATTAATTCGACTCTGGCGGTGGAGTCCTCCAGATGCACACCCTCCACCCCTCGCCCCTCCCCGGGTCCAGCCCCGCCCGGCGTCTTTATGGAGAACACGTGGGTGGCTGGCTCTGCTCAGGGCCCCTCCCGCTCGCCTGCCGGGAGCCCTCGGGATAAAGTCCAAACCCCTGCCCTGAAGGTGCCTCAGCCCCTGGCCCCTGCCCTCCATCACCCCTGCAGCTCCTTGGCACCTGCCATCAGGCAGGGGCCCCCTGGCGTGGAGGAGGGCTCTGCGGGCCAGCATGGGGCCCTCGGAGGGGTAAAGCAGGCGGCTTCCGGGCTGGAGGTGACCAGGAGAAGGCAGGGGACGTTTTGCAGAAATCTCTGAAACAAGTCGGCACACATGGCCTAACCGTGGGCCAGGAGACATGTGCGGCCAACTGCTGATGCTGGTATTTTCGGTTAAAAAACACAGTTGATGAAGTGTTTATTGCCATAACCCCTCAGCCAGCCGGGGGAGGACACACAACCGGCCGGGAAGGTGTATAGCCTGGTGGTCGCACGGGGAAGGTTCTAGGCCCTGACTCAGGGTCCTGGGAGACGCTTGCCTTTGAGGTCATGGATCTGTGGGATCAGGCTGCTCTGGGCATTGGCTGACCTTTGAGCTGCTGGCCCCGAGGGGTTGCGGGGCTCTGATGGCCAGGGCGGGGTGCTAGGGATGAGAGCCCGGTGGCTGGGCAGCCTCCCCCACCCCAGCTCAGACTCACCCTGCCCTGGGGGTGGGGGGAGGTGGAGGGTGGCCAGCAGAGCTTCTGTCCCTTTTACAGATGATGCCCAGCCAAGCCCGAGGTGGGACCCACATGGGCTCGTCCTCAAAGTCGGGGGGCAGCTCCCGTCCCACACACGGCTTCCCTCACCGATGTATAAGGAGGCTGAGAGGTCTAGGGTGTGGGGTGGGGAGGGGGCACCGCAGCCTTCCTTCCACATGAGAGCCACTGACTTATAGCCACGGGATGAGCTGGGCAGACCAGACCGACGCCCCCGTGCGGGGCGGGCAGGGAGGTTCCTGGGAGAGGAATCCTGTCCTGGGAGACGCCCTCGTGTGCCCTGGCTGGGGCACAGGTGACAGAGCCTGGCCCCCCGTCTCTCTGCAGATGAGACAGGCGGCTTCCACAGTGAGGCCGAGGCGTGGAGGGGGCTCCCGTGGGCCGGTCACCGGGGGGCAGGCTCTCCTCCCCGTGCGGAAGGGCTCCGTTGGCGAGGGCAGAGGTGGAGACCAGCAGGAGCAGTGGCCCCAGGACAGGGACAGGCTGATGCCCGCATGTGTGCGGGCGCCCACAGGGACCCCCAGATGGACTTGGAGGGAAGGAGGAGCCCTACAAGGGCCACACTTTGCACGGGATGAGGTGAACTTGCAGATGCTGGGCATCTGATGCCTGGGGACGAGGAATAGGGACACAGGGACACCCGGGTCACGTTTTAGAGTACTCAGTCCCCTCTCCCCGAGAGCGCTGGCCTTAGCAGGGGCCTTCCTCGCTGCAGCCTGCAGTCGGCTCGCGCCGGCCTTGAGCTTGTGACTCTGGGGAGAAGCACCGCATCAGTAATGGGATAGCTCCTCTCCTTTATGATCCTGGGGTGACGTGGGCGGAGAGAAGCAGCTCCAAGGGGACAGATGATCTTTTTCTTCCTCCATTGAGGGAATGGCTTAAGACTTTTGAGAAGAGTTACAGGTACGAAAAGTACTAGTTTGCTTGCATGTGTCCAGTGTGTCATAGCTGTGCCCACCCCCCCCCCCCCCCATAAGCACAGTCTCCCTGGGGCTGAGGCCCTTGCGTCACCCTCCATGTCAAGCTTTTGAGAAGGCGTCTCTGGATCAGCGAGGCCTCATACCTGATGACCCAGTACCAGCCCTTCATCCACGGAAGACGCTCCCGGAAAATCCCGCTTAGCAAGTCAGGCTGAGGGTGGGCGGCCCCAGGCAGCGAGCAGGACCTGGCAGGGATGACTGCGGCCAGCATCACTCCCGGAGCACGCCGGCTCGGTCATGGCGCCCCACACCCGTGCGCCTCGTTCGGTCCAGCCCGGCGCCACCCATCCCCTGCCCACAGCCGAGGGGACGGAGCCCCGAGCTTTAAGGGAAGGGCCGCGATCACACACCGCTCTTCTGCGGCCGGCCTGGCCCTGCCACGTGGGTCTGTCTGGTGACACGGCCCAAATGGTTAGCGCTCGCCCACACGCCGTCGAACACTCGTGGGGTCGGCCCTGAGGTCCCGGGTGACAATTGTGTCTTCTGAGCCGAGTTAACACTGTCCTCAGATGTGCGCGCACGGGAGCGTCGCCGGGAGGGCTCGCTCACACACGGAGGGCCGGGCTCCCAGTCCCGGAGGTTCCGATTCGGGGAGCCAGGTGCTCCTGGGGGGCTGAGGCGGCGGGGATCTCCACCGGGGGGGCGGGAGGGGGCCACACTCATCGTTTTGATTTCGGTGCCCATGGCATCGAGGGATGGGACCGGGGGCCATTTGGAGGGCGGAGGTCTTCCCTTCCTGACCCCCGGCGCCCCCACGGTGCCTGCTCAGGGGGTCGGGACACACGGCGAAGACACAGACGTTGTCGGCCTGGGGAGCCAGATCGGTGTCGCCGTGGGGGGCTTGGTTCAGCGGCCCAGCAGGACCCGAACGACTTGTGGGCCTCCGTCCGGGGCTGGGGGGGAGCCTCAGTGTGTGTTCGTCTCCCCCCACGGAACCGCAGCGTCTCCCTCCATGGCTCCGCGTGCAGGTGGCTTCCCAGAGGGGATTCCCCGTATCCAGGCAGGTGTTCTGTTCGGAGAAGGAATTTTTAGCCTCTGTGGGTGTATCAAGGGCATCTGAGGCCTGTGTTTACTACCCAAACGAAGACTTGAAGTGATGCCTCGCTTGAGACGGGGGCAGGAACAGATGGGCCCGTCTCCCTCCACCCACCGCCCCTCCCCAAGCAAGTAGGGAGGCGGGAGAGTGACACATGTCCCCTAAGTTCGGGTCAGACAGAAATTCCCCTCTCGGACGCTGGTCTGGATTTCCATCTACTGCTCCTGACGGCACAGGCACGGGCTCCGGCTCCCCGTGCCTCAGTTTCCCCTCTGTAAAATGGGCAGATCCTTGTGTCTTGGCCCACGGCCTGGCAGCACCTGCCTCTCCCGGGAGCGGGTTAGAAAGGCAGAATCACACCCCAGCCCAGCCTGCGTTTTAATGAGTCACTTTCCGCCTGGCGGGGAGGGGCGCTCTCGGCTCTGTCTGTTTGCCGGAATTCTGGTGGCCACTGGCATGGGTCTGCAGGTTCTTGTCCAGAAGAGGTTCTAAGTTGAGCCTGTGTGGCTGGTCTGGTCTGCACCAGCCCCACGGGGGCCCTCCACAAACAGGGGCACAGGCTGGCCTTCCAGAGAGCACAAACCGGGTGGGGGGAGGTGCTGGCCTCGGGTCAGGCATCTTGGTTGATCCCACAGTGACCTTGGAATTTAGGATGAATTAGCTCCGATTTTACCATGAAAGGGAGCCCCAGGTGTTCAGATGATTTCCCAGGTATCAGCCGTGTGGCCAGCATTGAGGCCTCTGGACCACAGCGTCCTGCCAGTAGCTGGGCCCAGCCTTGTCCGGGTTTGGATGACACCAGCCTTGCCACAGGCCAGGTTTGATGGGGAGACACTGTCCCTGTGCTCTCACCGTCCTGACACAGGCCGCCGGATCATCCCGTAGGTCCCACGTCACCCTCCGCCTCCAAGCTGGAGCAGACCCTCTCCCCCACTGCTGGGCCGGCGTCCAGGACTCTCTCGAAGGGGTTTGGCTTCTGCAGCCGTGCCGGCACAGGGTCTCTCGCGCCCTGGGGCCAGTGTGCCGCCGTGCTGGGGCAGTGTGGGCCGGGACACAGGGGCTCTCCAGATCCTCCAACAACACTCTGTTCCCTTCTCTCTCTGCAGGTGCTAAGCCCCCGACCCCAGGATCGACCACCTGCAGGAAGAACCAAGATTCAGGCCCCGGGCACGTGAAGGCCAGATGGGCAGACAGAGGCAGTGTCTCTCGTCCCCGTGAGAATTGGGAGCACATGGCCTGGGCCGCCCTCGGACAGCAGAAACGGTGCCGGTCTGAAACCCTGAGCTGGTCATGGAGAGTCCTGAGTTGTTCCAAATAACCCGTCTGCCCTCTTCCTCCTGGCTGGCTCTGCAGACGGCTGCCCCCACGCTCTTCAAGGAGCAGGTCAGCTCATGGCCATCAGGCTGCAGCTGACCAGTCTCTGGCCCGTAGCATCCTGCAGAAACTTCTAGCACTGTGGGGCAGTGTGTGTTCTTCCCGGGCCTCCAGCAGCTGGGAACCAGGTCAGGACCGTATCTTGCCAGCAGAATCTCAGCTCCCGTTGCCAGAAATCTTGGAGTGAGCCACGGATCACGCCGGCCTCCCCCCCGGTGAAGAGCTCCCAAGTGAAATCCGAGAGACTCTGGGGACTCGCTTCAACAGAATGTTCCTCGGGCTTTCTGGACTCGGGCACTGGAGCCTCTCCCGGGAGAGACCTGCCCCCCACCCTGGCCACGTGGGCGTCACCTCTCTGGGCAGGAGGCCTCTCCGTCTCCCGGGGCTCAGACAGAGACACGGCAGAAGCCTCTTGAATGTTGGGGAAAAGAGGCTTAGAGCCTTCGCCCTCCAGGTGGCATTGTGTGTGCACCCAGAAGAGGAGTGTGTGTGTGTGTGTGTGTGTATGTGTGTCCTCGGTCTCTGAAATAACCTGTGTTGCAATCAGAGCCACAGGTCCCTGAATGCCCGGACGGCCTCTCCACGTGGGAATCTGAGGCCCACTTCCCAGGGGACCCCCGGAGCTGGGGCAGAAGGGGTGCCCGCACCCAGACTGTCTCCCATGCCAGCCCCCACGACCCTGGGAGCCTGTTGTATTCTGTTAGCCAGCGGAGCTGCCAGCCTACGGCCTGGAAGTCGGGGCGCCCCTCGGAGGACCCCATGGTGATGGGGGGTTTCTCTGTTATCTGCAGATAGCAGCTATCTCTGGTTTTCCTAACCTGATCCAGACTCGGGAGCGGGGCTCCGGCTCTCCCCTGAGGGCAGTGCCCCCTCCCTGTCCCTGAGCCCCTCCTCTCTAGGAAAGCAGACACTCCTGCTCTGGGGCCCGTGGGAAAGGCGCCGTTCCCAGAGGCCGTGATGCGAGGCTTCAGCAGCCGGCCGAAGCGACTAGAATGGGCCTGTTGTTCTCGCAGGCCAGGCCCGGGCCAGGGAGGGAGGACACTGCGGGCACCGAATCCGAGAGTATCGGTTCTCCCTCCCGCCTCCCAGCACACCTGCACAGAAGGACGCAGGTCCAGCGTGGGGGCCCCTGCTCGGACCTTCCTGCATTCCCCAGCTCCCCTGGAGCACCCCAGACACTTTACCAGGAGCCCACAGGCCAGGGATGGTCAGATCTGTCTCTGAGCTGGTTCAGGGGAGGAGCCTGTGTCTGGCAAGAGGCATTTGGGCCCTTTTCTCCCTGAGGGAAGAAATGTTTCTCTCTGGGCATAGCTGCTGTCATGCCCGGGATAGGACCCGGGGACCCCGGCAGGGAAGCCAGAGCTGGTCACCACCCGCCCAAGCCCAGTCTGAGCGATCTGTGTGGCCACAGAGGGACAAACATGTTTTCTGCGTGCATTCTGTTCTAAAAGGGGAATCTGTCATTTTTTTTTTAATTTTAAATTTTTTATAAACATATATTTTTATCCCCAGGGGTACAGGTCTGTGAATCGCCAGGTTTACACACTTCACAGCACTCACCAAAGCACATACCCTCCCCAATGTCCATAATCCCACCCCCTTCTCCCAAACCCCCTCCCCCCAGCAACCCTCAGTTTGTTTTGTGAGATTAAGAGTCACTTATGGTTTGTCTCCCTCCCAATCCCATCTTGTTTCATTGATTCTTCTCGTACCCACTTAAGCCCCCATGTTGCATCACCACTTCCTCATATCAGGGAGATCATATGATAGTTGTCTTTCTCTGCTTGACTTATTTCGCTAAGCATGATACGCTCTAGTTCCATCCGTGTTGTCGCAAATGGCAAGATTTCATTTCTTTTGATGGCTGCATAGTATTCCATTGTATATATACCACATCTTCTTGATCCATTCCTCTGTGGATGGACATCTAGGTTCTTTCCATAGAAATCTGTCATCTTTTTAAGTTCCTGTCGTGGGGTTTATCTATACAGAGTCCCATCTTCACTGTCTGTTTGAGTGAAAGGAGAAAGATAAGCAGCTTTCGTAAAATAGAAGCTTAACAAAATAGAAATTTAGTTCTCTCACACATAAAAATAAAGCCTGAGCCTAGGGCTGTTCTGTTCTCCATAGGGTCAGGGCCTCGATGTTTCTCTACATTTGCTTTGCCAATGTAAAGCAACATGGCTCCCACTATGCAGCCCAAGATAGCTGCTGGAGATCCAGCCATCACATCCACATTCCCTCCAGCAAGAGGGAGGGAGGAAGGACTTCTTGCTTTCCCTTACAGGCATTTCCTGGAATTCATACACCATACTGGGTTGGTGTTGGCCAGAACTTTATTCCAAGGCCATTGTGCCACTTACATAAGAGAGCCCAGAAAGGTGGCCTTTAGACTAGGTGACCGTACACGCAGATAAAAGCCGGGGGTTCGTTTCCCAAGGAAGGAGGGAACAAATGGGGGCGATTGTCTCTCGTCATCTCCTCTTGCTTTGGATAGGTGATACACAGAGGGCGCGCGACACACAGACTTCCTGTTGTCGAGACTTTATCAAGATGTATTTTAGAAACGTAGACCCAGAAAATCGGAGCCAAGGTTAGAACTCAGCCAGTCCACAGCCTGGTCTGCCAAATTAAGAAACTGAGGCCCAGAGAGGTCTGTCCAAAGAGCTGAGCTCACACAGCACGTCTGTGGCATCTGGTTTCCAGCTCATGTTGCGTGGGAATATTTTTGGTTTTCTCTGCTCCTTAGGAAAAAAGCTTCACCCTGGAGGGGCGGGAGTGCGGGCCCCGAGGATGAAATTCCATCCGTCGCCGGGTCTTTGAGCTGCAGGCCCCGGGCGGGATGGGGACGAGGCTTGTGTGCCCCGGTCTGCCCGGCCCTGAGTCATGGCGGCCGAGGACTCTGCCCCGGCGGGCCCTGTCCCCGTGTGTGCCAGGGACCGAGTCTGTCGGCGGTGCCCGCCTCAGCCGCGGACTCCGGCCCGCTGAGGTCCCGGGTCTCACTCGGCGTGCTTCAGTTTCAGGGAGCCGCCGCCAGGATGGGAGCTGCCACCAGACAGGACTTCTCTCTCGAGGCGATGCTGACCCTCAGCTGGCTGGCCCTGGCCTGCTTCCCTGGGGCCGTGTCCACAGGTGAGCCACCACGGCGCGTGGGAGCTCGGTGCCTCAGTGGAAGGAGAGGCTGCTGGGGGCAGGAGAAGGAGCCCCAGGGCAGGGGCGGGGCGGCTGGGCTCTGGCGGGGCCCTGCTAACCTCCCATCCTGGGCCTCTGTTGTAAGCCACAAAACAATGGGGCTGGACCAGACACAGGCTTCCATGCACCGCGTCCCTGGCAGCCAGACGCAGGCTGGCCAGGAGGGGACCGTGGTCACCTGGCAAGTTCAGGCTCCTCGAGGGGGACACCTACTTCTCACTCCTAGCCAATTGCTCTCCATGTGGAAGTGGGGCCCCATTGTGGGAGCACATTAATTTTTAAGAGAAGCCAGAAATTGAGATTTTTGTGTTAAATCCCCTTCTGGTTAAGAGTTGACAACCAATTCAAATGTTACAAACTGCTTTGGGGAAAAGGGGCCGTCCAGAGAAAAAAATCGCACATCTGGCCACAAGCCTGCCCCTCCGCCTGCGTCCAGAGCTCCCTCCTCGCTCTGTCCTCCTAAAATCTGGGGACCACTAAGCGTCTTATCGGCTGCGATGCCTCACGCGAGGTCTGCTTTTCTGAGCTCCGTGTCGGCTCTTTCCTGGATTGATTTTGAACAAACAGGCAGAAGCTCAGGGCAGGTCTTCGGGGACGAGAGGAAACGGCCATCAGGGAAACAGACTTGGGGGAGCGCTGGGGACCACGTGTCCGTTTCGAACGAGGGTTGTGAGCCACGGTACCTTCCCCCTCGTGGCTCACTCTGTTGCCGTGGCTCCTGCCGGCTGCTTTTCTGCCGCAAGGATGAAGGGGCTTTCTTCTGTTTTGTCGTTCTCGGGCCGTGGAGGGCAGGACATAACCTCCCGTCGTCACGAGTGGAATCCCTTCGGTGTGATTCTCGTGGAATCTTGTCGGTCCAGCGGGGACGGGGCAGGCAGGGTGGGTGTTAACACTTGGTGAGATCGTGGGCAGCGTGGCCTGAATTCATCCATTTATTCTTTGTGAACGTCAAGGCTCATGGGTGCTTGGCCAGGAGTGGGGCTCCGGGGTCTGTTTTAAGATGACCCCCCCCCTCAGGGCCGTAGGGAGGTCTCCCCAGGTACTTTTCTGCCGCAGCCGGGGTGTCTCTCTTTGGTCTGGGTGCAGACAGCTGGGAAGGAGGCCAGGCTCTGGCTCTCCCGGTTCCTGGTCCTGTCTGCTGTCTCTCCCTCTGTGGCCCGAGTGCCCCGGGCTTGCACTCATTCTCCGCCCACTGCCTGCCCCTGCAGCCCTCCTGGGAAGGCCGGCTGCCCTGCAGATGTTCCAGCCCAGGCTCTGACCATGTCCAGCCCCTGGCTGGTCCCCACAGACGAAAACCCACTGAAACTAACCTTTACCCGATGCAAATATCCAGCTCTAATGAAAGAGCCTGGCTTGTGACCGCCGAGCTTCTCCTGTGGGGCCAGCACTGCTAGTGCAGGGGGGCATGGTCTCCTGATGGCAGAAGAGCCTTTGGGGTCGGCCTGCACTCTTTCAAAACCCAGTTGTGGCGTCGGACTCCGTGCTTGTACCTGGAGCGTGAAGGGGCAGTAGAGCTGATCCTGGGAGATGTGGGTGGCGAGACCCTGAGGCTTTGTCCCAGAAGCTGGGATGCCTGTGGCTCCCTGCCGGGACCACTCAGTCGTCAGTGGGCCTCAGGAGTCCCCTGCACTGCTGTGTGTCCCTTCCTTGGAAGCAGACACTTGGGTCCAGAACTAGGTGGAGGGCATCGTCCTCGGCTGGAAGCCAGTAAGCACTCAACCCACCTGAAGACAGACCCAGGGACAGACGTGACCCTCAGAAGCCTCTCAGGGCCATGGAGTCACCAGAGTCCCTGACCCGTATGCCCCAGGGCTGCTGGATGCTAAAGCAGCCAGCCCACCAGCAGCCCAGCCCACAGGCTCCGGGAAGTCCACTGCCAAGCAAGGACTCCAGTTCTCAGTGTGTTGCCATGACTCGAGTCCCTTGGGTCTTCCAACAGCTGGAAGAGCCGCTTTCCAAACCATGTGAAATTCTCTCCTCCATGAGAGACAGCCAGAGCCCGGGTTCGTGCTGACAGGGAAGCAGCTGGCGGGCAAAGGGGGGTGCTGTGGGGCTGGGGAGGGTTGGGTGGGGCCCCAGCTCTGCTAGCCCGCACTGAAGGTCCCCCCCGCACCGAGGGCCCCCCTGTACCGAGGGCCCACCCATGTGCGGCAGAGGAGGGACAGGGGGGTCACTGCTTTCAGAGGACAAAGACGACAAGATGCTGTGGGTTTGGGGGTCTGTGTCTGGGCTGTTGAGGGCAGATAAAGGATGCCTCCCTTCCAGTTCTCTTGAGATAAGTAAATACGGGGCAGACGCTGTCTTCCCAGAGTTAACGGAACAAAAGTACTGCGACACTTTGACCTGACATGCCGGGGATCGCACAGAGTCCCTCCTGGGGTCACGCCTCTGCATCATGGACGCTCTTCTCTGCACCATGTGGCTCCAGAGACACGAGGCGTCCGACGTCCTTCCTCGGAGCCTGGGCTGGAGGTCGCGTCCGTCTTTCCAGCCTGCGCCGGGGACTGGGCCTTCACCTGCAACCTTGGCCCTGCGGCGGGTCTGCCTGACCCCCCACTCCCCACCCCTGCCCGGGGCCCTTAAATGGAGGGGTTCCCCTGCTTTACGGTTCTCGAGGGACAGAGGGGAAGAAGGCATCCGGGCTTGTTCTCTGCAACAAGCCCTTCTTGTTTTGTTTCGTCCACCGCGTTGCCTCCGGGTTGCTCCTGGCTGCCGGGAGAGCCTCCCCACGTCCGAGGCGGTTCCGTGCCCTCCTGCGCCCGCCGTCCGTTGCTGGAGTCGCGCCCAGCCGGCCAGATGGAGACAAGGCTCCTCCTGCTGCTTCCACTGGAGCCGGGGGAGGCGCCTCCCCAACACCCGCTACAGGGCCTCCAAGCTCAGCTGAACGTCTGACTCACGAGGCCACCACAGGCCACCCGGCGTCAGGTTCCCTCTGGAGGGTGCGGGGCCCCAGCCGCACGGGGCCTGGTTTCTCTGGCACGAGAACGGTCCTGGCCGCTCTCCACAGAGCTTTCCAGAAGCCACCCCGTGTGGCTCCTCGGGGGAGAGGACCCGAGGCCGTGGCAGGACAGGTGCGGGAGGTGCCCTGGCCGGGAGCCTCGGCCCTGTTTCTCTCTCCCGCTTCCATCCAGTAACGTTTGTTTTGCAAAACTTGGTGGTCTGTAAACAACCTACCGTTAATTAAACATCGGCCGCTTTGTTTCCAAATTGTGTTCTTTTAAAAAGAGACGGTGGCAGTCTCTTCCGGCAACCCCGCGGGCAGGACGTAGGGGTTCCTGCAGGACACGTGCCCTGTTAGGAGGGCCGCTGCTCTCAGGGGAGCCTAGGCACGACCTCCACCCCCCCGCCGGGAGAGACACAGTCATGCACGGTACCTCCCCGCTGAGACGCCATTGGTAATAAGGGGTGCCCCTCCCCCTCGCTGGAGCGAAGTCCTCGGGGGCACGGTGTTTGTATGATGCCTTCCTTCTCGGGTTTCCAGGGGAACAGAGCTGGAAAATTTACCAAGAGTCAGATTCTCATGCGGGAGGAGAGGGGCCGTGTGCAGGCTCAGAGCACCGCTTTCCAGGGGGAGAATGTCTTGGATGACAAGCACTCCGGGCAAATCACCCCCTAGCTCTGGGCCCTGGAATACCTTCAGGAGTCACCCTGCGTCCCTTTTATGGACGGGAAGACTGACCCCCGAGGAAGGACGTGGCTGGTTCACCAACGTGGGAGGAACTGAGACTCCAGGGCTCCTGGTGCCTATGTGGAGGCTGTCCACATTCTCGAGGCCTCACATGCTAGTAGAGGGGGGCAGAGCACGGTGCGGGAGCACCCCCTGGCATCCCGGGGTCGGAATGGAGGCCGTGACGCTCTCTGTCCTTGGCAGCCGTGTGCCCGGACCAGAGCCCCGAGCTGCAGCCCTGGAACCCCGGCCACGACCCGGACCACTATGTGCACATCGGGCGGGGCAGGGCCCTGCTGCTTGCCGCGTCTGCCACGGTGAACTCCATCCACGTCTCCCAGGGGGGTAAGCTGGTCCCCGACCACCGCCGCACGGCCCGGCAGGCCAGTGCAGGCTGCCCCAGCTCTGACGGGTGGAACCAAGGTCCTGTGCTCCGGGTTCAGGCCGGAGCTCTGTGTGGCTTGAGAGGCCCCCGGCTCTGGGCCCCTGGGAGTGGTGTGTCCCAGATCCAGCCTTGATGATAGCAGTGTTTATGGAGGGACGTCCTTGTTGGGGCTGGGAGCGTTCCCACACATCTCGCCTCCTGATGCTTGCTCCTTGTTGATGGCCGTGCACACGGCCGGGGCTGCATCCACACGGGGAGCCACCTGGGGGCCCGGCAGGCGTGGGAGAGCGGGACAGACGGGCCTTCTTGTCTGCCTGGACAAGGGGGGCTTGGCGGGTCCGCCCTTGCCTCTGCCGTGACCCCACCGCTAACGCCAGCCTTCTCAAACCCCGTCCCGTTCCCCTGTCCTCAGGAAAGCTAGTCATCAAAGACCACGAGGAGCCCATTGTCCTGCGGGCCCGGCACGTCCTGATAGACGACGGTGGGGAGCTGCATGCTGGGAGCGCCCTGTGCCCCTACCAGGGCAACTTCAGCATCGTTCTCTACGGAAGGTGGGCGCCGGCCTCCGGGGACCAAGTGCTGCTCTCGGCCCTGGCGGGGAGGAGGCTTTCCCGAGGGGAGAGGACAGCGGGACGACGAGGCTCCCGTGCCAGGCGAGGATGATCCTCATAGACGGCCCGAGGCAGCCACGAGCAGGACAGACGGCAGTGACCGGGGAGAGACGGACAGGTTCTCTAGGGGTTTGTTTTGTGAGTTACAAGAGTCCCCACAGTTCTTCGATCCTGTCCAGGCTCCGGGAGCCTCTGGGAAAGCTGATTCAGTCCGTTACGATGGACAAGGGAAGGAAGACCTCTGTGCTGGCCTCTGGCTGTGGTCTCTTCACACAGCTGAGGTTCTCAGGAGCAGAAGCCAAGAGTATTTGAGGGTCTGTAGTACGTGGCCAGAGGGGCCGGCATAGAAAACTCTTAGCGCTGGGAACGTGAACTAGTGATGACTGTTTTTGCTCGGCCTTCTGGCCTCGTTTGGGTCTGGTTAGGACGATGTGGGTGACGCTGTCTGCTGGCCTCGGGCAGCCACCATGTGTGTCTGGTTCTATGGTGGCCGTGGCGGGAGCAGCGTGGTCCCCTCTGGGCTCAGTGGCCGGTGGAGCGACGGGTCAGCTGACTCCGGGGAGCTGTTTCTCTCGTAGGGCCGACGAAGGAGTTCAGCCCGACCCTTACTTTGGCCTGAAGTACATCGGGGTGGGCCCAGGAGGCACGCTGGAGTTACATGGACAGAAAAAGCTCTCTTGGACATTTCTGAACAAGACCCTTCGCCCAGGCGGCCTGGAGGAAGGAGGCTATTTTTTTGAAAGGAGCTGGGGTCACCGGGGAGTCATTGTTCACGTCATCGACCCCAAATCGGCGACGGTTGTCCATTCCGACCGGTAAGCTCTGCCCTCATGTAAGCACGTAGCCCTTCGTTCCTGACACTCCCGGAGCACGTGCCCCAGCCAGATGTGCCTCTGGGTGCTGGGACACAGCAGTGAGCCAGTCGGAGAGAAGTCCCCCAAGGGAGGAGACACGTTTCTCCCTCCCCGGGCATTTGGCTACCGACGCTGAATTAAGAACGAGGCGGGCACACACGTAGACACAGCATCATTGGAGATCGTGCTGATTCGGGGGAACGACACAAGGAAATGGCGGAGGATAACTAGGGACGCCTGGTTTGCATCTGTGGGTCAGGGAAGACCAGTGTAGAGAAGCAACATTTGAGCTGAGAACTGTAGGGCAAAGATGAGTCAGGGAGAGAGTGTTCAAGAGGGCAAGCAGCAAGTGCAAAGGGCCGGTGGTGAGGGGAGCACGATGTCTGGAAGCAGAGAAGGGCCAGCAGGGGGTGGGGTGCAGACCAATGGCAGCGCGGTCCGGTGACGTCTGGGTTTTTGGCAGGAGCAGGTGCACCATCACTGGACTGTGTCCAGAACATCGTGTGAGCCGCTTTACTGGCCATCTCTAATTTACCTTCATGACCCCTGGGAGTAGGCTCTGTCTCGTACAGAGGAAAACACTGGGACTCGGGGGAGTCCATTTGCTCTGAGTCACAAGGCCAGAAAGTGTCGGAGCTCGATGCACACCCGGATCTGCCCAGACAGACCTTTCACCCACATTCCGTCCGGACACCTGTCTTGGCCTGGGGCTGAGAGAGGCCGGCGCACGGGTAACGTGGGAAGCCGGGGTAAGCCCGATGGGCACAGAGTGCGTCCGAGAGCCCTCCCTTTCCACGCGGCACGCCGGCCCCTCGGCGTTGCCTCTGCAATCGGTAGGACGGTGTCCGTTGTGGCGCGCCGGGCTCCGGTGCGTGGCCTATTGAGCTGTGGGAGGAGAAGTCATCCCAACAGCTGGTGTGCAGCTTGCAAAGACGGGACAGCTGCTCCCTCTAAATTTCCTTTGGTGAAAGCCTGGGTCCTGGGCCTCGAGAGCCTGATAGCGGAATGCGTGTGAGTAGACATCTTAATAAACCTTACAGACGCACACGCGTGTGCAGGCTATGGTCACGGAGGTTACCTGGAGGAATGAGAATGCAGGCCAGCCCCTCAAAGGTAGGAAGCATGGGGTCAGGCAGAGAGGGACGTGTTAAGGTGTGTGGTGTGGTCACAGCTCGGAGACGGAGACCAGCGGGGCTGCAGCCGGTGGCTCTCGGGGGGCGGGGGTGGGGAGGGGAGGATGAGGGGCCTTGGCGGGGACACACCCGCTTGCACAAACACTTGCAAACCGGTCTGAGGGCTCCGGAGCACCGGTCCCGCCACCCCCCGCCATCCCCGAACCACCGTTTCTCTTGCCCCAAATCTTGGCCGTTCACGCTGGTTTGTTCTTCTAGACCGGTTTTAGAACGATTTTGCTTAAGCCCCGAGACAAATTCTTCCAGAAGTTCCCTTACAGTTGTCCCAGATCTTTAGGTCACATGGCGTGTAGCTGGAGGTCATTACAAAACCGCGTCTTTCCCTCGTGTACGCTCGTGCCGGGTGGGGTAGGCTGCTGTTTGAGATCATGCATCGTGGGTGTCTCCTCTGTGACAGTGGGTTACCTCTGTCGAGTTTGGGAAGGTGGGATTTTGCCGTCACAAGAGCTCCCTTTCTTTAGACAATCCCAGTCTTGGGGTCTGTGGAGGGCACGTTGGTTGCTGGAACGCATGCGTGTGCTTAGACGTCCCATTTCAGGGAGCTGCTGTCAGGGCAGTGGAACCTCCAGCTCTGCCCTTCTAGGTTTGACACCTACAGATCCAAGAAGGAGAGCGAGCGTCTGGCCCAGTACTTGAACGGGGTGCCCGCGGGCAGGATCCTCTCAGTGGCCGTGAACGATGAGGGGTCTCGGAACCTGGACGACGCGGCCAGGAAGGCCATGACCAGGCTGGGCAGCAAACACTTCCTACACCTCGGATTCAGGTACCTCCGTCTCTCTCGTTCTGCCAACCTCCAGGACCCCGAACCCCCCCTCCCCCAACCCCAGGCCCACAGGTTGTCTTAACGTCTGTTCCTTGACCGCGGCGTGCCCCGCTCAGTGCCGGCCTGGGGAGCAGTGGGCGCCCCGGGAGCCCGGATTTTCTTACGAAGCGTAGTCCACTCTGAAAACACAGGTGGTCTCGGTCCACACGAACTCATTTGTTCGTTCAGCCACTTACAAAACAGACTCCCTAAGCAAACGTCTGTCCGTGCCGCCCAGGGCACACGATGGCCTCTTTGCCAAAGAACAGGCCAATGAAGCTGGTGACTCATCAGAGACAGGGATTCCCGCAGCAGGCTGAGGAAGTGGGCACAGGAAGACATTTCTCTGCACCCGCGAGCTTGGCTCTCCTCCAGAGGGCCCTGGGGAGCCGCTGATGGGTCTTAAGCGAGAGAGCCACCAACCAAATCCCCAAGTCAGTAGACACTTGCTTTCCAAAATGGAAACAAAAAGAGCAGAAGGTCTTGAGTACGGTGAGCGATTGCGGTCCCACGGTGAGAGGGCAGAGCGGGACGAAGACGGGCGTCAGGGGAAGACAGAAACGGGGTGGGAGACCTTCCTGCCTCGGAGCCAGCTTCAGCGGAGGACACCTTCCCCCGGCTTCTCCTCCTCCGTCCCCCGCTGTGAGCGAGGGGCCTCTCCCGACCTTCCGAGGCTCCTTCTCTCCCGGACCCTCCGTCCTTGTTTTCCCAAAGCTGTCGGAAGCCTCGCTCCGGCCCCCGGCTGGGCCTGGCGGGTGGGTTGGTTTGTAGGGCCGCGGGCCTGTTCGTTGGTGATGCGTGCCCGTCTCCCACCGGAGTGGGGTTAAGAGGCTCTCGGCGAGTAAGCGGCCGGCGAGCCAGGAAGGGCGGAAGAGAAGAAGTTCTCTCGATCTCCAGGAGAGGGAAGCGCGGCTGCCGGCGGGTCTCCCGGGCACAGCGGAGAGGCCTGCGTGCTCCTGGGCTCCGCCGCTGCTCTGCCTCTGGGACAGGCCCGGGACGGTGAAGAAGTTTCCCTTTTGTTGTTGCTTTTACCAGACACCCTTGGAGTTTCCTCACCGTGAAAGGAAATCCCTCCTCTTCGGTTGAAGACCATATCGAGTATCACGGTAATAAACAGTTGGCGAGAGGCAGAACCCCCTCCCGTGCCCCCTGATCGAGAGGCCCGGGTCCGTTCTGAGCCGCCCTCCTCCCTCAGAACCCGGTGGAAACCCCCCCCACCCCCTGCCACACACACAGCCACGGTCGCTGGCGTGTTTCGCCGAAGTGGCCAAAGGCGATCGCTATGACAGTATCTACATCTGCAAGGAGACGGCCACTGACTTACTCAGAACAAGGGACCTAGGACAGGCGAGAACGGGGCCAGACCCTCCAGGGGGAATATTTGGAGCTCGAAAGACACTTTGGGTGGGCCCTCACCACCTGTGGGAAAGCCCCACAGGTCCTATTCCCAGACAGGAGTCCGCGGGAGAAATCGGGCTTCGGCTTTGTCAGCCACAGAGATGAAATCTTCAAAACTGAAGCAAAAGAAGGGACCGTAGAAAATCTGCTTCCCCGGTAGAGAGACGGGCCTGACATGGTTTTTGTTTCTAAGAAAGAGTTCAAGATCCTTGCGTGCTAGGGGTTGGCTCCGTCTTGGGGTTATTTACATTTTGGGGGGATGTGGGGGTGGGGCTTGCGGTCACCGACACCCCCGCTCTCTCCGACAGGACACCGAGGCTCGGCGGCCGCCCGGGTGTCCAAAGTGTTCCAGACGGAGCACGGGGAGCCCTTCAACGTCTCTTCCTCCAGCGAGTGGGTTCAAGGTGAGCCGTTCGGCCCGACCAGGAAAACCCGGACACTGGGAGCGAAGGGCAGGACGTTCCTGTCTTTGCACAACAAGGATTTTTCTCGTGCGCCAATAAGACCCCTGGATGCTGCCGAGTAAACTAAATTAGCGAGGGCAAGCTGTCTCTCATTAATCAGTCCCAAGCGGCCAAGAGCCCGGAGGACGCTGTTCCCCCTCTCAGAATCCTCTTTGCGCCAAGCAGTGGTGCTGGGTAGGAAACAGGCGGGAGCAGGACTGGCCCTCGGGCAGCCCGGCGTGGGGGCTGGGGTGCAGAGAGCAGCGCAGTCCCTGCCGCCCCGAGAAACCGCTGACCGTAGCTCTCATCGTCACCCCTCCGGGGTCACAAAGAAGATAGATTCTATGGCTTCTGGAAAGTGAGAAAGTCAGTTAAGAGATTCTTTTAAGGGGCACCTGGGTGGCTCAGTGGGTTAAAGCCTCTGCCTTTGGCTCCAGTCATGATCTCAGGGTCCTGGGATCGAGTCCCGCATCGGGATCTCTGCTCAGCAGGGAGCCTGCTTCCTCCTCTCTCTCTGCCTGCCTCTCTGCCTGCTTGTGATCTCTCTCTCTCTCTCTCTCCCTGTCAAATAAATAAATAAAATCTTAAAAAAAAAAAAAAAGAGATGCTTTTAATGAAAAGGTGAGAGACAGGGCGACTGCTTTGGGGCACAGCTGGATGCATGGTATTCGACTCCTGTTGGCCCCGGGGGTGTCGGGGGCCCCGCTGTGGGGCACCTGCCCTCTTGGGCGCTTCCCGCCTCACCCCGCTCTTTGCGTTCTGCCTAGATGTGGAGTGGACGGAGTGGTTTGACCACGACCGAGTGGCGCACACTAAAGGCGGGGAGAAAATTTCAGACCTCCGGGTCGCTCACCCAGGAAAGATCTGCAATCGCCCCATCGACATCCAGGTACCAAACTCTGAATGATCAAGAGTGACAAAGACTTTATGTCGGCAGCAGAGTCTGACTTTCTTGCCACTGGGGTGGTGCGATTCTCCCCGTGTTCCCAGGACATAGGTGAGCCGGGAAGTCCCTTTCCTGCTCTAGAAGTGCTTCTCGGCTCCAGGCCTCCCGGCCAGGCCAGTGAGTTCCCCAACGAGGGCCCAGTGTTCCCTCCTGGGTTCCACTCCCCACTCCTCCTCAAGCAGCTTCCACAGCCGTGGTGGACGGTGCTCCAGCCTGGGGACGGGCTGTCTCCTTCAGCCTCCCTTCTCAGTCGATTTCCTTGGGGACCTTGAGTGCACAGGACCCAAATGAGATTTGGGGTGCTGGCCGAGCTCAGCGCCTTCCCCGTAGCCTGGCTCTCTGCTGAGCGGTGCGTGAACGAGCGGTGCTCCCAACTCACCGGCTTCGCGGGCAGACCGTTCCCGTTTGGCTAAGACTCCTCATCCTCAAGAAGGGCTGACCCGAGTGAGCGCAGGCCGCGGGCTGTAGGCTCGTTTTGGGTCCAGCAGGATCAAGAAGGGCCAGTGCCCCCAAAGGCCCCAGATTTAATTCTGACTTTCTCTTGCAACCCGGAACATCCCAGCCTTAGTTCTGCCCCAGTCCTCGTCTTACTCGTCCAGGTCCCTTGGCCACAGCACAGAAATCCTCCAGGAATGCTTCCATGGTCAACGGACGCCTCCCGGGGTCGGCTCTGCCAGCCGTCGGGCTCCGGACTACTGCCTTTAGGAGACCACGTCCCTGTGGCCGCTTCCCGTAGGCGTCTCCCATTCCCCCGGTGCCTCTGTTCCCAGCATGGACGCGGGTACCTGCTGACGTCGAAGCACAACCAATCCCAGGCTAAAGGGTGAAATAAAACTTCACTGAAGGCTTGGAGGCTACAAAGCAGGGACGAGCTCACGTAGATATAAAATGCAAAATAGTGGAGGGCATGACGGCTCTCCGGCTCCATCATCTGAGACCCTCCAAGGGACCCGACCCCATCCTCTAGGACCCCCGGGCGGCCGCTCACAGAAGTCCCTTCCGTGACAACATTTTGCTGAGCTTGGTGGCCCCTTATCGGTTCACAGCTCTCAACTCCATTGGCTTTTTCTTGGCCAAACAAAGGCACAGGGAAGCAGTCAAGGGTTAGGGTGCAGTGGTCACGCTGGCCCTTTCTCGAAGCTTCTGTCCCTGTGCTCCCACGGCCCTGAGGTGACCGCCGCCCTAAACCTCGCCACGCTCACCCCAGTCCTGGCGGCAGACCTCAGTCAGGTGACTCAGGGTCCCAGTTTCCTCTTCAGTAACAACGCACATCGGGGATTGTCACTGTTTCCCTGTGGGATTATTTTGTGGTTGTTACACAACGATGTATGAAGGACCCATAATTTTTAAAAATATTTTATGATTATTGTCATAATCCTACTGTTATTTTATAATTATTAATGATCAAAAATAGTAATAGACTTGTGTCTACTGAGGGCGGAGACCGGTTTCCCTGAACAGTGGCAGAACCACCTTTTCCTCTTCTTATCCCAAAGTGAGGTCATTCCTCAGGAAAAGGAGGGAAAGAACACGCAGAGTTGAATAGATGCTCCCTCCCCTCAAGAACGTGTGGGACACTGTGCCTTGGAAAAGGTCTGGTTCCATTCCCTGGCGTTTTCAGGCTCAGTTCTCCGTGCTTTGGGGTCTGCTGCAGAAGGACGGGCTCTGGCCTCCACGGAAAACAGTGGGACCTCAGAGGAGCCAAGCTTGATAAGCCCAACGACCTTGACCTTGAGCTGGCTTCTAAAAAACCTCTGAGCCTTCCCTGTTCCCAAGGACAGGTCTGCAACTCCCGCTTCTCCCAGGGCGCTGGAGGCCACCCGAGATGATGGGGGTGAGCTCGACTCTTGCAGGAAAGGGCTGGGTTTTCGCGATGCCGGAGCTCCCTGCCCTAGAGCTCTTCTTTGAGGCCAATGTCAACAGATACCTGCTGTGTTGAAGCTAATGTTTCCTGAAAAGCTCCCCCCCTCCGCCGTCTTTTTTAATAGGTTGACTCTACTTTGCCTCCCTATTTCCCGGCCGGGTCCCTTTGGTCTCTGTGCCAGGGAGGACGGCAGCTGCAGCCCGGATCTCAATTGCTTGTGTCTGATGACAGCCGCAGGCTTGCTGCAGACACACCCGGGCTCTGGGATGAGCCCCAGCTGGCCGGGAGCGTGACCTCCTTGGAGCCCACTCCCTAAACTCTCTACCTGGCCTTGGGGCTGCTCACCCGTTGGCCCCACCCCGGAGACCCCAGTCCGTGCCCAGCCCCGGGCTGGAAGCGGGGAATCAGGGAGACAGGCGGAAACCAGACCCTCGCCCTCCGCGGAGCTCAGGATCCCCGGGGGAGGAGACAGATGTCGAACAGAGGACGTTGGGCTGCGTGCCGGAACGCCGCAGTGGGGAGGTGTACCCGCTCTGTGGTTGGCTGAGTCTGGATTCGAATCTTGGCTCTGCCTCGGACTGGCTTGTTTGACCCTGGGCAAGTGACTCACTGCGGAAGGCTGGTTCCCTTATCTGTAGAGCCGGCGACCTCATTGTTGCCGTGAAGACGGAATGAGAGCATATGCCGAGCGCTTACCCCTGTAACTGCTAGGGCAGGGACGGTTCTCAAACTGGACTGCCCACTGGAACCACTTGGGCCACTTCTAAACCTTCTGATCCCCAGCCACACGTGGACACACCAGATCTGAGCCCCGGGGGATGGGGCCTGGGCATGAGTATTTTTAAGCCCCCCCCCCATGTGTCGATGAACAGAGGGGTCCTCAATAAATGGCCGGGGGTGGGTGGGTAGGAGTCCCAGCAAATCAGTGGTCTGGGTACGGACCACCCCGGCACCCCGGCGAGCCATGTCCCCACCCCGCGTCGTCACGTGGTCTTCCTTAGAACAAAACTGTTTTCTTTTTTTTTTTTTTTTTTTTTTAAAGATTTTATTTATTTATTTGACAGAGAGAGAGATTACAAGTAGGCAGAGAGAGAGAGGAGGAAGCAGGCTCCCTGCTGAGCAGAGAGCCCGATGCGGGACTCGATCCCAGGACCG
>NC_081569.1:1924284-1951022 GCF_022355385.1 Mustela nigripes
ACAAGTAGGCAGAGAGAGAGAGGAGGAAGCAGGCTCCCTGCTGAGCAGAGAGCCCGATGCGGGACTCGATCCCAGGACCCTGAGATCATGACCTGAGCCGAAGGCAGCGGCTTAACCCACTGAGCCACCCAGGCGCCCACAAAACTGTTTTCTTAGCACAAAAGCGAGGCCTGGTCATTCCACGGTCACCTTGGGCCCGAGGAAACAACTCCGGCAGCAGGGACGGTTTTAGACGCGTGCGTGGATGTGTATGCCGTGCGTCATCGCCTTCCTCCGTTACGCACATGAAAATGATCGTGCTCTGTAATTCCCGTGCCGTTCCCAGGCCACGACGGCGGAGGGCGTTAACCTCACCACCGAGGTCGTCTACAAAAAAGGCCAGGATTATAGGTTTGTGTGCTACGACGGGGGCCGAGCCTGCCAGACCTACCGTGTGCGGTTCCTGTGTGGGAAGCCCGGTAAGCACCCGCGTGCCGGGGACACACAGCGCGGCCGTGCGCGGCTCGTTCCTTGAGCTGGCCGTTGGGGGTTTGGCTGCGACTGAGTCAGCTGCCCTGGGACATCTCGGTGACACGGTGCTTCTGCCAAACTCGCCGTGGATGGCCCTTCTGCGACCCGGGGGGCCGTGGGACGGTCCTCAGACTTGGCAGGAGCCGGCCAGGCCCCACCTGCCCGTACGCCTTTCAGGAAGGGGAAGGGCCCGGCCCAAGACCACGAGGCTGCCGTGGCCCCGGGCTGACTTCTTGCAGCCGCCCCTGCGGAGACGTCGTGAGCCCGCGGCCTCTGGGTGCTGTTATTTTAAACGCGGCTCCCGAGGTGCTCATTAGGAGGGACGGGAAATGGCCGGGTTGTTCGCGGAGGCCCTCGGCCTGCCCCAGAAGGTGGTCATTAGGGATGAGTGCTCTCGGGGAGGGGGGGGCTTCCAGCTCCCGTAAATAATAGTTGAGAGGAACTGTATTTGTTTTGCATCTTGAGCAAAGTGGGTGTGGTGGGTGCCACGTTCAACTCTGACTAAAAAGTTGCTGGAAAATTCCCCTGCCCGGAGCTAATGAATGGCTCTTTTCTGCTACGGTTTTGTTGACTTCAAAAACCTGCACCAAGACGGGGATGGGCTGAGCCTGGCGATTTGGGTTTGGATAGGCAAACCTGGCATTTATCTAGGGAGGGAAAGGGAAGAGGCGTGGGGTCAAACGTTGGCCGAGGACGCGGGGTTCTACCTCAGCCCCTCCCGTCTGGACTTTCAGTGAGGCCCAAACTCACCGTCACCATCGACACCAACGTGAACAGCACCGTCCTGACCCTGGAGGACGAGGTTCGGTCGTGGAAGCCCGGGGACACGCTGGTCGTCGCCAGTACTGACTACTCCATGTACCAGGCAGAGGAGTTCCAGGTGCTGCCCTGCAAAGCCTGTGCCCCCAACCAGGTCCGAGTGGCAGGTGAGACTTCCGCTAAGCCCGCCCTGGGAAATCGCAACGGGTCCTGTATCTGTCAGCTATCGCCACAATAATGCTACGTAACAAAACAGACCTCGAACCCTCCGTACTTCTCACTCATACATCTGCCGCTGGTCCAGGGTCCAGCATCTCTAGACGGAGCTTGGCTCTGGGACGACAGCTGGGTTCTGGCCAGTCCGTGGGACTCTCGCTCTTCCCAAGGCATATTCTTCCCGTGGCGGGGGCGGGGTGTGTGTGTGGAAAGCTCCAGAGAGCAGAAACACAGAGGTTGAAGGGCCGGGGCTCAGGATTAGCTCTCACACCCACATTCCAACGGACAAAGCAAAAAATGTGCTTAAGCTCCACACACACCGGGGCAGGTCCGCAGATCTGTCCCATCAAGGTTGAGGGAAGGGAGTGACTCTTGTTAGACAATAAAGCCAGCAACCAGGAAACTTTAAATCTCTTCTTTCTGCAGCTTTGGCGCCTTTTTCTTCTCATTGTTGACTTAGTGGTACTGCAACATATATTATGCGAGTTTCCTGGAATCTCAGATTGTTAGGATTGAAAGTGTCGTCCCGGTCTGTGTTTATTGGTGGAGAGAGTTATGTCCCAGGAGGGCTCTTAGGTTATAAGCGGTGGAATCCAGCTTGACTCTTGTAAGCAAAAGAGGAATATGTCCAGCGTGCTTCTGGTCTTCAAGAAGGGATGTGCCCTGCTGCACGAGGACAGGGGCAGGGCTGCTTCGGGGGTCAGGGTAGTGGGAGCGTGTAGGCCATGTCTTCAGGGCATCACAGTCCTGAAGGTCCCTGGGAGGTCCCCGGGACATAGTCCTCATGCCACCTTCCAGGAAGACCGAGCCCCCTTGGGCTGGGGGCTCACATGGCCCTCTCTGGCAGTGCTGCTATTGAATGGAGAAAGGGGTCCCCCCCCCCCAAGGCAACTTGGGGAGGAAAAGGCCAGAAGAAAGGAGACTCCATCCCAGGCATCATAACCAGCAGCCAGTACAGGACCCTGGCCCCTGGCAAAGGTCTAGGATTGAGGGAAAGAGGAGGAACATGGGTGGAGATGTATCCAAATTATCGGTCGCTTTGGAAATAAAACTACAGAAAGTCAAACAATCTTTTTGGCTGGTGGGGATGTGCTTAGGAAGGAATCTGGGGGGACGAAGGTTTAAAAAGCTGGGCAATGGTGCTAGAGCCCAGTCCCCTTGTCACACTCTCGGGGGCCGTGGGCCCTGGAGGCCGCCCCCCGCAGTCTGCGGCTGTGGTCCTGGAGGGCCGATCCTGCGAAGGGAAGCCCGTGGGTGCCCCGGGGCCGACGGGTTTGCTGCGCGTGGCTGGACTCGCGGCCGTGCTTGACACACTGACAGACTCTGCCTTTTTACACTGTGGGGATATTTTACAATAAGGATGAGTCCAATTAAATCTTCATCCAGTCAGAAAACAAGGGAAAGATGCGCGCGGATATAATACGTTCTGGTGTGAGAAGATCCTCCAACGGGGCGGGCTGGGGCCGGGGTTGAGGTTAGGAGAAGCTACTGAAATAGACCATCAATCTGTCTCTGAGCTTCTTGGCAGCGAGAGAAAGAAACATCACAGATTCCTTACTGTTGTCCGGGGACAAGGAGGAGAACAGAGGCCCGGAGACGCAGCTTCCCCGAGGCCCTGGGCCGGGGCTCAGGGCCGTGTGCACGGCGGCGAGAACAGTCCCCTGCAAGCTTTCCCCACAAAGACGCTCGGGACCAGCTCCGGCTGGACTCGTCTGTTAGACGGGGGCGCGCTGTTGGTCTCATTTCCTGAACACGTTTCGGGGAAGGCACTTTCCTTCTTTCCCGGCCTCTCTACCTCCCCACCCCCCCCCCCAACCTTCCCTCCCCTCCAGCCCTTTCTCTCTCTGGTAGAGCAGAGGCTCGGAGTTGCAGGAATGCGGTTGCCAGCCCGTGACCTCAGACAAATACTTAACTTCCCCGTACCTCAGCTTCCCCATCTGTAAAACGGACACAACGATCATAGATCGTGACCCTTCCCGGGGTTGTGAGGATGGGCGGGTTGGACCCTTCAGGGTGAGGCCCTTTGAACAGCGCCCGGTATGCAGTAAGCGCTCCGTAAATGTCAGCACCCGGTATGCAGTAAGCGCTCCGTAAATGTCAGCAGCTGTCGCTGGCAGGATTCTGCAGTCGCGGAGCACCTGAGCTTGGAGGCGGACAGGGACGGTGCCGGGAGAGTCCATTCTGTAGGTAAAGACCCTCGTAGAGGGAGAAAGGCAAACACGTGCGTCGTTTTCAGCAGCCCCGGGCTGAGGCCGGTCCCTGGTCCTGTCCTGAGTGTCCTGAAGCCTCCGGCGTGGAGACGGGAGTCTGTGAGCGCAGGTGTCCCTGAGTGTCCCTCCGCCCCCAGGCTGGGCATGCCCTGCTCCTCTCCCGAGGACACACAGGGCAGAGGGAGGGAGAGCATCGTTTGTTCAACACAGGAAATGCCGACGGGGCAGGCCATGGGCCAGACAAATGTGTCCTCTGCCCGAGGGAGCTCACCAGGGTGCAGGTGGCCTGGACCGTCGGAGGGGGACGGCATAGTGCAGGGCACTGTGCTGGGGACCCATGCAGTGTCCCAGCCATGAAGGTGGACCAGAGCAGCGGGGATGAGGGGCAGAGGGGCCGCGCGGGGCTGGGGGCGAGGGACACGGCTTCCCGCCGACTACACCAGCCTGTGGCATTCCCCCTGGGGGGAAAGCCTCCCCGCGTCCCCAGTTATGAGAGGGTGCACAGAGAAGCTCAGGCCCCATGAGGGTCAGAGCCACGGCCCTCCCTGTACGACTCCTGTGTCCCCGGGGCTGGTTCACGTGCACAGCCCTCCTGGGACATCAGTGTCCTGGATGCTCGGCAGGAATGGCACTGAGACGGCTTGAGCTGATGCCAGTGTGAGGGTTCTGGGGTGGCCCGCGTGGTCTCTGGTGGGGTGGACGCAGGGGCACCTGGAAGGGTGGAAGGTCCCCCCAGGTCTGCCCAGTCCGGCCCCCATCTGCACCCCTGTGCCGGGCACCCTGAGGGCTGGGGGAGGGGGCCAGGTTTCCCATCCAGCAGCTCTTGAGAGCCGAGTGGCCCCGAGAGCGAGGGACCAGGTGCTGTTAGGGCTGCTGCCTCACCCAGCGGTGCGGCTGGGGAGCGGACACAGGAGAGCGGCCCCACTTGGTGGCCGACTCACAGGCCCAGCTGCCTCCTGAGCCTTCCGAAGGCTGGACGTTCGGTGGGATGGGGCCACTGTGGGCCCTGGTGCAGGGAGAGCAGAGATGTGAACTCTCAGGACCCCTCTCGGGCCCCTGCACGCTCCTCGGAGCAGCAGCCCATGTCTGTGTCTCTGGCAGCCCCGCACCCCTCCCTGACCCCCACCCCCAAGGCTGGGCTCCGAGTGGACCGTCCACTTGGTGTGGAGGCTTCGAAGTGCGACTGAAAACAGCGCCCCCTGGTGGGCATCGTCAGAAAAACCCCAGACCGGGGTGGGTGGGGGTGGTTGTTCAAGGGTGGGTCTTGGGGAGGCCCACGAGTCTCCCTTTCAGCCCAAGCCCGGCCCCCGGTGCCCCCCCCAGCAGCGGCATCTTGGGCCCCCCCAGGCTGGTTGCAGAGCGGGACACGCCCTCCTGGACCGTCCCTCCTCACGGCCCCCCAGTTCCAGGAAACAGGCCTCCGCGCCTGTGCAGGGTTTCCTGACAGCAAACAGATGGGAACCACCAAGTCACGAAAGTGTGAGTCACCTCGGAACATTCTGGAGCGCTGTTCTCCGCAGGGTGGCTGTCCGCACCTCCCGCCTCGCACCCGGAAACCTCCCCAGACCCCCTGCGTTAGCTCTCACGCTCCCCCCTCCCTGGCCCCAGCACGCGCCCCTCGGTAATACCACGGTTAACCTGCTCCTCGTACAGCTGTTCTCTGTTTCCCGTGACTGCCAAGCGCCTTACAAGACTGTCTCCTCGCTCCTCGTGGTCCCCTAACAACGTGGCAGCCCCGTTTCTGCGGGACACGGAGGAGGACACTCAGGTGCAGAGACGTTACATGTCCAGGACGGTCACCAGCCACATGAAGCTGTTCAGATTTAACCAAAATCCAAGTTTGGCAGTCTACGCCTCGGTCCTCCTAGCCCTCTTCCGAATGGCCAGTGGCTGTAGGTGGCCGGTGGCCAGCATCCTGGACGGCACGCCGTAGAGCGTCTCCCGCATCTCAGCCGTCCTAGGAGGGTGAGCTGCTGTAGACCAGGCAAGTCTGTGTGGCCGACTGGAGCCAGGATTCAAACTCCGAGCTCCCCAGCACCCAGGCTCCCTGTCCTACTCCGTCCTCTGCAGGGTCTCCGCTCAGACGATTGGCCCAGGCTCCTGAGCTGTGTGGCTGAGACAGCCTCTCTGGGACCCTCTAGCCTGAGCCCTGCCCCATGACAGTGGCCTTCCTGGATTATTTAGGACAATCTGGGGGTCTTCCCTGGTTGGCCTCATGCACCAGAGCTGTGGGAAGCAAGGGAGGGAGAGCAGGGCAGGCAGCTCCCCCCGGGCAGCCCCTAACAATGGTCTGGGGGACGAAGGCCTATGAACGCGGCAGCAGGACCGATCGCCCCGCTTGGGGTTTTGTAAAGATCTTCTACGGGCTCCACAGTGCGGGGAGGAGGCAGTGGGAACACACTGGACACGTAGCTCTCGGCTGTTGATCCTGCACGCTCGGCTCACGGGACCCTGGTAGACACAGTCCCTCCATCCCCCACTCCCCGCATGGAGCAGCCTGGAGCTGTGAGGCAGTAGAGGGAGCCCTGGGCTCCTGTCTCCCCCGAGGACAGCGCCGGCCGCTGCACGGGCCATTAGGGCCACACCCATCCCTGCCACGTGCCAGGGGCAGTTCGAAGCTCATTCCAAGGATTAACTCTGTCCACAAGCATAGCTACGTTCAAGACACATGCTGGCAACAGCTCGATTTTACAGGAGGTCCCGAGATTCGGGGAGCGAGACGTGTGTGGGGACTCGCAGCCACTGTCCGAGTCAGGATCCAGAGCCACGGTCCTCTGCAGCCTCCCCCCTCCCTCTCCCGCTGTGTTCCAGAGGACCAGAGATCCCGGGGGAAGGGCCTCTGGTCAGCATTCTGCCCGTTCCCCACAGTTTAAGGGGGCACCGACCCCCAAAATGTGCATGCCATGAGGGGCGGCTGGACATCAGGGTATGTGTGCCTGGAAGGGAGGCCTGCTGTCCTGGCCACTGGAGCAGGATCTGGAAGGACATAGCCATCTGCTGCCCAGGCCAGGTGGACAGGGCCGGCCCAGCCGGAGGGCATCTAGGCAGGCACGCGGAGATGCAAAGTAGCAAAGTAGCAAAGCCAGGTTCAGGGAGGGCTGGGCACTCTGCTCAGGCTGCCGCAGATGTGGGCGCGGGAGCCATGACACAGAAGCCCGCAGAGCCCGGGGTTTTGCCCTGTGTGTCTTGCAGGCTGGGAGCCCCCTCAGGGCTCCTCTCCTGTCTGTGGCCGGCAGCACTGAGCCTGCGCTCTCTGCACCACATCTTCCCTCCTGTGCTCAAGCCTTGGGGTCCATCCCTGGCCCTCCCAGAACCCGGCTCCTCGGGGGCCCGGCCCTCACGCTGGCTGGTTCCTGGGCAGCTCTGAGTGGCCTCTGGGGCACCGGTTGGCCGGTCAGTCCTTCTGCACGCTGGGAACAGTGGGAGGTGTGTTGCTGAGTTGAGGAGCCTTTGAAGCTTTTCTGGGTGCTGCCTGTTGTCCGTTGGGATGTCCACTTGTGAGGAAAAGAAGGTCTGCGTCCAGCAAACGCAGAGGCACAATGCTGGGCAGGCCAGGGGTTTTGTGATCGAGCTCTGTGCGTCCGTGGCTGGACGTCGGGCGTTTGAAGCCGGTGAGCAGGGGAGGCTCCTTCCTCGCCAGCGATCAGACGCTGCTCTGTGCACGGTTTCCAATCTGCACTGCTCCCCTGCCCACCCAGATCTCTCAGATCCCCACTCAAATCTCTTTGTGCAAGAGACTCTAGTCCCCGCCACCCGCCTGGAGGCCCACGGCTCCGGCACGATGGTGACGCTCACAGAGCGGGGTCGGGTGCGGGAGACCAACCCGGGGTGGAGGGAGAGGCTCCCACACGGGCAGCCAGAGGGGACCCAGCTTCCCGACCTTGAAACCGTGAAGCCACGAGGCTCGGTGGCCTGAGCCGGCAGCCCCAGCAGGTGAGGAGCCAGCGGCTGCAGAGTGAACTTGCTCCAAATGCTCCGCTGGTCAGTGTCAGAACGTGGGCGGAACCGGAGTCTTCACGGCCCCCCAGCTGATGAGCCCCCTTGAGAGGCAGGCCACAGTCTCCCTGTTCCATGAAGGAATCTGGGGCTGGTGTGGGGGCGGACTGGCGACCAGGAGGCAGTCCCAAAGCTCCCAGCTCCTGCGCCCCTGCACCCCCCTGGGGTGCACAAGCCGTGGTGGGGAGGGGGATGCAGCTGGAGGGGAATCAGATGGTTTGAGCCGACAGAGGGAGTGGGGCAAGTCCGGGTCACTTGTTCAGGGACTCGAGTGGCACAAAGGGGACTGGCATTAGCTAAAAGGGCAGCTGAGTTGGGCGGAAGAGTCTTTCAATCATTTTTGGGGATAGGACATCTGGATGAGTTTGGAGGCAGAACGTAAGGAACCCGTATGAGGGAGAAGAGAAGTTATGGGAGTCCTGGGCCCTAAGACTCTGCGAAGGGATGGGGCTGGGGTCGGGGTACACAGGAGAGCCCCCTGTCCTCAGGGCTGGCTCACCAGGGCACACCAGCATTCCTGTCCGGGGAAGGAGCGAGAATGGGGGCTGCCCACGGCTTCTGCTCGTCCTGTGACCGCACCCGCGGGAGTCTGGGAAGTGTGGTTCTCCTGGGGAGCATACGTTGAGCTCAAACACGGACAGCCCCGGTACCAGCAAGCAGAAGGGGGGACCGATACGGGGGGACAAAGAGCCATTTCTGCATGGGCTTCAGGCTAAGTCCGCAGGGCTGTGGATCCCGGCTCTTCTTTCAGGAATGCACTTCCCTGGCTTCCTTCTTCCATGAAACGGACCCGGGGGACCCCCAGGGACCCCCGTGCACGTGCAGATACACGTGCAGCCGCCGATTTCCCACCCCCTTTCCGCCCTAGGGAAACCGCTGTACCTGCACATCGGGGAGGAGGTAGACGGTGTGGACATGCGGGCCGAGGTCGGGCTGCTGAGCCGGAACATCGTGGTGCGGGGGGAGGTGGAGGACCGGTGCTACCCTTACAGCAACCACGTCTGCAACTTCTTCGACTTCGACACCTTCGGGGGCCACATCAAGGTATGGGACCCCAGTCCGTGGGGGGACAGGAGCAGGAGCCAGGAACAAGTGCAGGGACTTTCTGGAAGGCAAGCCTCACCGTCCAGTGTACTGTTCCGGCAGTCGACTCCTGGCCGGAGGACAGGAGGGGGCCAACCTGGGGACGGCCGTCCACTCCTCGCTCACACGGCACCTGGGCTCTCTCTCTCCACGGCTCCAGCCACACCCCTGCCCCGCTCCCTTGTCCAGAGCTTCACCCCAGTCCTCTCCCAGAAGAGCCAGCATTTCACTCACACGAGTCGCGCTTACAACGGACGCATGAAAACCCAGACGCGAACGCAGGCAGGGAGACGAGCGGGACGTGGGAGCGCTGAGCGCACCCGGGAGCCTGCCGGTGGAGTGGAGGCGAGGACGGGCCCGGCACGGCGCAGTCCTGCAGGGCAAGGGAGCTCCGGGCGTCCTGGCATTCGGCTTATGGGGGAGTCCTGCCCGCATCCTTACCGAACGCGCCATGTCCCGGCGTATGGAACATCACGATGCCCCAGTGCTCCTCGTGTGGCCGGTGCTTTCCATGACATAGAATCACAGCAGATAGATGCTGGGTGTCTCGGAGCTCCGTGCGGACGGTGCTCTTGAAGCCGCAGCCGTGTGCTGTCAGGATAAGACTTCCCGGTGCTCTGACTGAAGAAGGAGCGGGACCCACGGAGTGCTCAGCAGGGCTCCCCAGTCACCAGGGCCTCCCGAAGCCCTCGCTCGTGTTCCTGGTCAGGCTCTGGGGGTGGGGGGCCAGGGCTGTGCAGAGACCAGGCAGACTGGAGCCTGTTTCCCATTCCAAGAGCAATCCCTGAGCCATTGGCTACCCCCTTCCCGCTTTGCCCCCACGAGTCCTCGAGATGTCCTTACCCAAGCGGCATTCCGCTCGACACCTGCTCTGGGGAGGACGGCTAGCATGTCCTCAAGATCCTCCTACTCTTGGAGCAGCAGGCTGAGCCCCACTTCAGACAGGAGCTGTTTCCAGACTGTGCTTTTACAGTGGGTTCCTGGAGCAGAGACCCCACGGCTCGTCCGCACACCTGGGGTCCTGGGCGGATGGAGGTTCCCGGCTCAACGTTCCCATGCTTCCAGCAGGAGGGCCCGCAGCCCGAGGGCCAGAGCACAGGCTCCTTCTGTCCCTGGATTCCCATCCTGCTGGGGCCGGGTTCATGCCAGCCTCGCCCCGGCTTATCTCCGGGGCTTCCCCTTCCTCGAAACACTCAGCCACTTAGTAGGGAGGGCAGGAGTGGAGGCCAGCCCCGGCTGCTCCAAGCAGTTCACCGCCTCGTAACATCCGTGCGTTATCCAAAGGCCCTTGGTGCCCGGGCGGTGAGAGGGCCAGAGGCCCTAACCCGTCTGCACACCGTATGTCAGATTCGCTGCATGGCCGAGGCAGGGATTAGCGAGACACTGGGCATGCTGGGGACGCGGCCGCGGTGAGGGGCTGGGGGGCACCTCTCTGGCCCTTCTGACCCTCGCCTCCCCTCTTGCAGTTTGCACTGGGCTTTAAGGCGGCGCACCTGGAGGGCGTGGAGCTGAGGCACATGGGGCAGCAGCTGGTGGGGCAGTACCCCATCCACTTCCACCTGGCGGGCGACGTGGACGAGAAGGGAGGCTACGACCCGCCCACGTACGTCCGCGAGCTCTCCATCCACCACACGTTCTCTCGCTGCGTCACGGTGCACGGCTCCAACGGCCTATTGGTAAGCCCCGTCCCTCCCCTGTCCTCTGGTCCCTTCCTCTAATGCTTCACGCTGGATGGGTGTCTGGATCTGGACGTTTTAGTCTGGGGGCCACCGGGGATTGAACCATCCTTGGCCTGGAGTTCAGAAAGCTGTCAGTTGAGAGCAAGCGTCCTCCGGAGCAGACCCTGCAGGGGCATGACTTTGTTAGCCTGGCGGCCTGTGGGCCAGAGGCCTGTCTGGCTGTGCACAGCTGGTTCTTAGTTAAGGAACTAACTTACGGGGTTTCCAGGTGGCTCAGTCGGTTAAGCATCTGACTTCTGATCTCGGCTCAGGTACAATCTCAGGGTCGTGGGATCGGGCCCCACGTTGGGCTCCGTGCTCAGCAGGGAGTCTGCTGGAGAGTCTCTCCCCTCCTGTCCACCTCCCTCCTTTGCCGTCCGTTGCTCACACTCTCCCTCTCTCTAAAAAATAAATACATGAACTAAACTCATATCCTGTAGAAACTTTAGAAACTGGATGTTGTAAGTGGAGGGATCCAGGCTGTGTTTTGTTTGCCTTATGAAGAAACACTCAGTGATCTTTACACTAAACTGATAATTTTACACCAAACCAGCCTTTCTTTAAACTTAACGTCCTCCACGAACTCAGAGCCAGATGCCGCAGACGGGCCTGTGCGCGGAATTCAGCAACGGGCTGTTTTCTTTGCCTCCAGTGGTGTTTGAAGAAACATCTGAATTAGGTCCCGTCATCTAAAAATTAAGTGATTTCCCGTAGAACTCTGGATTCTTGGCTTCTCTCGGAAAGTGGCCCGAGGTGGCAGGTCAGACCGCACGGCTGTGTGGCACAGGGGCTGGGGGCGTGTGTCCTCTGCCGCTTCAAAGGCCCCCTGAGAGGAGAGGAGAGCGCTGGGGCCTCGTCCAGAAGCGCGCGGGTTCCAGAGCTTGGTCCAAGGCTTGTGAGCTGGGGCGTCTTGGGCAAATCATTGGACATCCCCAAACCTCTGCTGTCCTCCACGGCCAAGTGGGGAGTCACAGCCAGCTCAGGGGGCTGTGAGGGGCAGGGGCACAAGGGAGCCCCAGGCCAGCCACCTGCCCACCGGCTCACGTCGGGGCACTGACCAGGAACCGGCCAGTTCTCCGTGGCAGGGACAGGAGGGCTGTGGCTGGAATGATCGCCGAACATGGGGGCAGTTTGGGGCTCAAGGAAGAAGAAAGGAGAACGTGTTCTCCAGTTTCTCGACAGCAAGGTGGCCAACAGGTGGGAAAGGCCGGGAGCGCGGTACCAGACAGAGCGTGAGCTCAGCCTCCGGGGCCTGGGTGTCCATCTGACTCCTGCCATGGACCTGTCGTGCATCGTGGGCCAGTCGCTTCCCCTCTCATGTCTGTTTTCTCCTCTGTAAAAGCCCACGGGTGAGTGCGCACGGACGGTGCGGCCCCGGGGGCGGGTGTGGGCTGTTCTGCTGGTCTGCCTGGCGTGCGGAGCGAGTGCCGCGCAGACCCTCGGGGGCGTTTTCTGGCAGGGTGACGGCTGAGCTCGGAACAGCGGCGGATTGGTTAAGGAAGATAACAGGCCGGCGTCTGGGAGTTCTGCTTGCTCTAAGCGCTCGTTCTCACGTTTCGTTCTTAAATCGAGCTTCTGTTGTCCTTCACATCCGTTCACGGAAGAGGCCGATGTTAGGGTTCCCAGCAGCGGCGTCGGTGCCAGCAGAGGCCGAGCTGCTTCTCAGGGCAGTTGCACACACACACACACACACACACACGCACGCACACTGTGGACACACGGCCATTCTCGCATTCCCTTTTGTCCCGCGTGTGGTGCAGGGCACGACAGGCCGCTCTCGTGGCTGCCCAGTGAGAACGGGAGAACGAGACGGGTTTGGCCATGTTGGTGGGGCTGTGCCTCCTGGGAGCCGCGGGTGGGGGTCCTGGCAGGAGGAACGGGCTCCCGCACGGGAAGCAGGGCGGGAAGCGGCTGGGGGCGCCGGATCCCGGGTCAGGCGGGGCCTCAGGCAGGCAGGGGCCAGGGTCGAGCGCAGGCCAGGAGTGGCCCTCGGAACCGGCTCATTTGGAGCCGCTCGACGGGCCAGCTGCACCCACACCAGAGATTTTCGGAGCCAGAGACTTGGACGACATCTTGCTGCTCTCCCTATGCCAAGGCCGTGCTTCTGTCTGGTGCTGGGCAGCACTGACCAACAGAACGGGAGGGAGCACCCATCAGCTCCCCGGGTGCCAGCCAGAGACTGGGCTGCCCTAGGCCTAGCCGAGCAGCCGGCTGCCTCATCCCACTGGCCACGCAGGGCTCCGGCTGCACTCAGCTCGGGTCCCCGCCGGACAGCCAGGCCGGGCTGATGGGCTGCCATCCGGAGCCACAGACCCAGGCGGCCCAGACCAGGCGGTGACACCTGTTGGCCCGGCTTAGCATCTGGGTGAAGAGAAGGCCTCGGGGCCCCGGACCCATAGAGGCAGCAGGATAACGGGGACCGTGCACCCCTTCCCCGAGCGCCGCAGGCCGGGGCAGCACTGGGGTTCGGATCGGCACCCCACCACGTGCTCCACCTCGGGAGCAGAAGGACCGCACTGGGAGCCGCGCTCTCCCCGTCGGTAGCGGACGTTAGCGCCCCTCGCGCTGGCCTGAAGGACCTAGCAGCGGCCCGGCTGGTTTGGAGAGGTGTCTAGGGCCAGCGGGCGGACGGAGGCCGAGCAGTGACGGAGCCTGGACTCGGAGTTAGAGGGCGGAAGCCGCTCGTACCGTCGAGGATGCCTTTACCCTCAGGCGGTCGCAGGCCCGCACGTGCCCGAGGCCCCTCCATGCCTCCCTCCACGCCTGGGCTTCCCCCGCCTGTGGACAGGCTCCGGTGCCCTCGTCCCAGGAAACAGCCTCCTTCCTCCCCCGACCCCGGCCCGGGCTGCCCACCTGCTCTCCTGTCACCACTCTTCCCCACCTGCTTCTGGAGAGGGCGGTCCAGGCGCGGCGTTCCCGCCAACACCTGCTTCTCATTCCCCTCCTCGCCGACGAACACGCGGGGCTCTCGGCGTCTGCTCCCCCCAGCCCAGAGGAGGCTGTTAGGGCCACTGTGCGCCCCGGGAGCTCCGGCTCCACGAACCCGCCGCCCCTCCTCCCCGGCTCCTTACTGGCTCAGCAGCAGTGACCGCAGGCGTCTGCAGAACCAGCGGGCTGAGCGGACAGAGTCCCAGCCGCCTGTGTTCTAACGCCGCCAGTGTGGACTCCGGGGGCCGAGCCGAACTTTCTGAGCCTCCGTTTCCCTGCTGGGCAAGATGAGGTTGAGGACACAGCCCACTGCAAGGGCTTTGAGGAGGACGAAGCCGGGGAACACATGTGGCAAACTCGGCTTTGGCGGGCCGTAGTTGGATCCCTGGGCCTCTCTGCGTCCTGTGCCCTGGGGAAGCTTCCCTGCTTCCACGAGCTCGTATTGGTCCCCTTGTCTTCTGTGTACGCACAGAGTAGACCCGGGAGTTTGGCAAACGCTGCCTCCGTGTCCTCCCCGCCCGCCTAGCACACTCACCGTGCATGCCGACAAAGTCACAGCCGGCGGTTAGACCACACTGACATGCTGGTCATCCTCTTGATGCCAAGACCCGAGGAACCGTGGAGCCCCCTTCACACGATGGCCCCGTCTACGGAACAGAGCAGGGGAGATGCCTCTCGGGAGACTGACGCCAGCAGTGGTGCTTTCTTTGAAACCAGGTGGTCACCACAGAAGCCCCAGGATGCTGGCCAGTGCGGGATGCAGCTGGCCCTCAGAGAAAGGCTCTCCTGTCCGTCCCCTTCAGGCAGGCAGCTGGAGGCCCATGATGGGCTCCCCCTGCATCTCCGTGAGGTTCTGAGCTATGGGGCAGGCAAGAGGGCCGCAGGGGACCTGCCTGCTCTCTCCTGGGAGCAGCGAATCTGTCCCAGAGCTTTCGAGGGAGGTAGAAAGACTCCGGTATGGATTCTGTCCGCTTCCCCCATCCCTTCCATTTTCAGGGCAAAGAGGCGGTGGGAGCAGAAAACCATCCTTTCCTTCGTCCCCACCTGGTCCATGGCTCGAAGTGTGTGGTCATTGGTGCAAAGGCGTCTGGGGGCCCCACACCTGGCTGGAGCCCACCCCCCCACCGCCGTCCAGCCTCAGGGAGTCACCAGTCCCGCAGCTTTCTCCTGCGGATACGGCTGTGGTCCCTTACCCTGGGCAGCGGGCGCCCAGCGCCTTCTCTCCCCTCCCAGATCTGGGAACCACGGGCCAGGAGTCTGTTGGCCCCGTTTCCCGGTTTCTCGCATTCAGTCTCACTGGCTTTTGGATTCCGATAGCTGCTCCCAATTCTCCTTCCCGCCTGAGCCCCCACGAGGAAGTCCAGACAGCGGTGCTCCCTTTCCCCCAAAGTGTGCCAGGCCGGGGCTTCTGCGGGTGGATCAGGGAAGCGGTGCGCTGGGGAAGAGGGCAGGTGCGTTCCCCATCAGCTCGGGGAGCAGCTGGCCGTGGGCGCCAGGCCTCTCTTTCCCGGGCTCCCTTCCCGACCGTGCCTCTCTGGGGCGGCCTCACGGGGCCCGGTCCTTCCTGGCGGGCAGAGCACGACCTGGTTCTCTACGGCCCTTCTTGGCTTCTGTCTGCCTGGTCACATACTCCTTGAGACTCGGCAAAAATAGGTTCTTTTCTTCAGTGGCTTGAAGAACTCCAAGTGAGTGGTAGAATCTGGAAATGCGTCTTCCAGTCTGATTGTATCTGGGGTCAAGTTTCTCGCTGGTCTGGGCGGTTTCACACTCGCCCGGGAAGGTGGAGGCAGGCGGCAGCTGCTTCTTCTCGCCGGTGGAGGTCGGTCTGCACACAACCCTCCACTTCATAGGCTTTTCCCCAGCGTTGTCACTGACTGCTTCCTCCTGTCCTCTAAAATCATGTCCGGGTTCAGGCAATAAATTACATGGCCGTTTCCGATGAAGCAGCCCCTGAGGGCTGAGCCCTTTCCTCCTTCGTAATCTCATGCCGGGACCCCACCGGACTGCACTCGAAGACCTGAAACAGCTTCTGGGAATCCCTGTTGGCACGGCCAGCCCTCCGCAGGGCTGATGCGCCGACAAACGGAGGGAAAGGTGTGATTTGCGCTTGAGAGTGGGGTGCGGGCTGCGGGCTAGCGGCCCAGGGACTTGGTGGCCCCCTGCAAACCCGTACCGTGTTGTCGGGGCGTGCGGCTACGGGGTACAGATTCGTCTGTCTGCCTCTCTGTCTCGGGCTGTGTCAAAGTGTAAATACTCAATTCTGGGAAACGTTCTGAGGCAGAAGAATCAGAGACCTAAGAGCCAGCCTTTAGAAGCACCTGTCACCCCGGGGCGCCTGGGAAATAAATGTGCAGCAAGTCTGTGGCTGAGCCAAGGCTTGGACTCGTGTCTTCTGCTCCCACCCAGCCCTTTCCGCCACCTCACCGCGCTGTCCCCTCCCTCCGCTGTCCCCTCCGCGCCCGTGCCGTGCTCGCCTGTCCCCGATGAGAAGGCACAAGACGAAAGGGCTTGTTTCCGTTGGGGGCTGTTGACAACTGGTAGAACAGAACAGAACAGAATCGGCAGACGGAGAATCCGGTCGGAAGGCGAAAGGGAACCACACTGTGGCAGGAACTGGACGAGATGACGTCTGTGACACATTCGACACCCCACAAAGGCTAGCTCTTGTTATTCCTTTCGGTGGGGACTTCTCTCCAGCATACACCTCGAGGGTCTTGGAGGGAATCTCCTCCCGGGGCCTTGGTTGAAATGAGCGTCCCCGACTCATCTTTCATTCCCGTGTCTCCAGAGAAGGGCCACGCGGGGTGTGGTCGGGACAGCGGGGAAAGTGGGTGCTTCGGATTCTGAAAGAGCCGTGGGCAGGAGGCGGGAGGCCTGGGTCTGAACACGGCTCCGGCTCCGGGTTCGTGAGCTCGCGGGGACCCCCCCACAGCCCCGCCCTGGGCAGCAGTGTCCTCCTCTGTAAGTGGCCGCCTGGGACTTGCTCGAAGCCGGCCCCGCAGGCCCCAGCAGCCCCCGCTTCCTCCCTGCTTGTCTTTCCAGGCTGTTTATAAGCTGCTTTCCCAGCGGACTGGGACAGAAGGAGGCCGCCCCATCGGATGGCCCTGGTGTTTACTCACTGCTCAGTGAGGGACAGAATAGGACTCCAGATCACGCCCTTGCCAATGACCAAGGATCAGGGAGGGACGTGGAGGGAACACAGCCGGCCTGGAACAAGGCAGCCTGTGTGTTTGGATCCTCCCCTGTGGGGCGAATGGACACAGTAAGAAAGCGGGGGTCCCAGCCCTGCCTGGCTTTGCACACATGGGTGGCACGACCTTGGGCAAATCACTTCATTTCCCCGAGTCTGTTTCCTTAGCTCTAAAAACCAAACAAAGCCAAAAACCAAAACCAACTCTTCTAGAATTGTGTAAGACCTCAGCAAGATGAATAGGACGTGAAGGGTCCCGGTTCTGGATGCTTCTAGAACGTAGCTGTCTGGACATTGGAGCAGGCAGGCTCTGTCCTAGGGAGGAGTGCGGGGTGGACTCCGGAGTCTGGGGTGCTCACCTGGGATCTGTGCGTCCCCGCCAGAGGGAATTACGCCAACCTGGGGAGTGCTTGGCAGCAAGTGTCTGAGACATTTTTGTTGTCACACTGAGGAATGCTGCTGACTTGTGGTGAGGACAGAATGCCTGGAACGTTGTTAAACATCCCACAAGGGACAAGATGGCTCCCTGAAGTGTTAAGGGTACTGATGGGGAGCTGTTTCGGGATGGGGTCTGGATGTTCCGGGACCTGGCTTGCTGGTAGGTGCGTAATCCGTGTGGATCGAACTTATGTCCTAGGGTGAGGGTCGAGATCTCAGTGACGTTCAGTGGGTATTTCTCGCCATCGTCAGTGCTCTGCCGTGGACATGCTACCTTTGAGGTAGTGAGTATCCCGTCTCTGGGGCATTCAAGTAGAAGCGCCATGCCCGTGTGTCCGGAGTGCTCACAGGCTGTCTGGCCTTGGGGAGGGAGGCGGCTCAGGCCAGAGACCCCGTAAGGACTTTTTAGTTCTGAGAGTGATGTGCTCGTGGGGTTCAGACCCAGAAGGGGCTTCAGAGATTGTGGAGTGGGAGTCCCTCACCTGTGACGGGGTGAGGGAGCCGAGTCCCCCGGGCCACCGGGCTGTGCTGCTGGGACGCCCTGCTGGGACCATGCCCCGTGCTCTCAGTGTCTGCTTCCCCCGCTGACTCGGGGACTCCAGGACGTGGAGGAGCTGGAGTCTGCGGCCGTCTCTGCCTCTTGGCCCGAGGGTTGCAAATGTTGCCCAATGTACATCGTGGGCCATGGGGAGGGCACAGCCTGTTGGACTCAGATGCTGCCCCCCAGGGGAAGCTGTCCTCCGCCCTTTCCCGTGAGCTGGGTTCTGTGCAGTTCCTCCTCGTAGGCTGTGTCCCGGGGGCTCTCGCCTGCGTGGGCCCCGCCTCTCACACTTTGTCCCTGCCCCACCGTATGCTGGGAGGGGTTTAGACGTCCCGGTCCCAGCCCCCGGGCCGCGCACCTGTGCCAGGCCCCTCCCTAAGCCGGCGGGGTTCCTCACGGGACCTGGGGTGCTGCCCGTGCCCTGTCACGTTCGCGGAACAAACGGCTAGGCTCGGGAACACCGGGACGCTGGGTGAGAGGCCCCCGGTCTTGATCCCCGCAGGTCAAGGACGTGGTGGGCTATAACTCTCTGGGCCACTGCTTCTTCACGGAGGACGGGCCAGAGGAACGGAACACCTTTGACCACTGTCTGGGCCTCCTCGTCAAGTCTGGAACCCTCCTCCCCTCCGACCGTGACAGCAAGATGTGCAGGACCATCACAGAAGACTCCTACCCAGGCTACGTCCCCAAGCCCCGGCAGGACTGCAAGTGAGTGCCTCCCCCTCCTGCCACGGGCCACCGCAGGCCCGCGCCCCGGAGGGCCCTGCGAGCAGGCGTTCGCTCTCCTGCCCCAGCCAGGCCTCTGACCTCCGCACCCCGGGGCTTCTAAGTGGCTTGTGCCTCCCAGCCTTAGCCCCCTACGGCCCTCAGTCTCTCAGCGGAGGCCACGGAGGCCACGGAGGGCCTGCTGTCTACTCCCTCTTTCTCTGCTCACCTGTGGCCATCATTCCTGTCCACAGAGAACCACTGTTCTCATCCTCGGGCTTCCCCTGACGTCCCGTGGCCCTCCTCTGCGAGGCTGTGGGCTGCCCCCCAGGAGCCCCAGTGGGTACCCGCGGGCACGAAGCGTCCTCTCCCATTTGGAGACAGACAGGACAGCCCGTGTGGTCAGCCTTCCATTGTGGGCCTCTCCCCGAGTATTGACCCCTGTCTGGGGCACTGGTGGCTTCTCCTCATTGGAGAGCCGGGCTCCGACTTCAGCCACCAGTGGCCTCCACCTCAGCGAGCCCCGTGCCCCCTTTGAACTGCGAGCCCTCGAGGCGCGGAAGCCCACCGCCCTCGCACGAGCGAACTGGGTTTCACAGCGAGCTAAGGGTTTCTCATGCCTCGGGTGGGGGCCAGGGCAGCCAGCAGCCCCTGGGTGACGTCACGCGGTCTCTGCCCCACCCCCGCAGTGCGGTGTCCACCTTCTGGATGGCTAACCCCAATAACAACCTCATTAACTGTGCGGCCGCGGGCTCCGAGGTGAGCAGAACGACCCCTTCTTCTTCGACAGGAAGTAAACCAGGGTGGCGGGGAGGGGGAAGGAGCCCCTGGTCAGGTTCAGCTGGGACGAAGGGGTCCCGTGGGCTTGGCTTTAAGCAATGGCCCCTGTACCTTTACCATACGGGGGATCAGAGCACTTGACTGAAACGACTGATTAGTCCATAGAAATGGGTGTGGCTTGGCGCGTGTCCTGCCCACCGGAGCTCTCAGCTGAAATGGTGTAATTGGTGCATCAACCCTACGCGGCAGGGGCCTGTCCCGTCCACCTGCTGGTCAGGGAAGCCATGGCAGGGAGGGCGAGCGTGCCCAGGGGCACCGATGGGACTCCAGCGCAGTGTTCTGTCCACACAGCCTTGCTCTCACCCACTCCTCCCCGCCACTTAGCATCCATGGGACCCCAGGGGTCAGGTGCCGTCTCTGGGCCTCACTGTCCAGAGCTGCACAATGAAAGGGAAGAGCCAGGATCATCATGGAGCCCGAGCCGGCCGTTTGGGGAGGGGCGGCAGGGGGCCCGATCTGGGGCCGTGCTGGGTCCTGCCCCCGTTGGGCCATTCTGCGGCCCCAGCAAGCAGCCTGCAGGGCTGACCTCTGTGGCTTCCCCCGCACGCCCCCCAACAGGAGACCGGGTTCTGGTTCATCTTCCACCACGTGCCCACAGGCCCCTCGGAGGGGATGTACCCCCCAGGCTATTCAGAGCACATTCCGCTGGGGAAATTCCATAACAACCGAGCACATTCCAACTACCGGGTAAGTCTCTCCAGACGCCGCCTCCCCGGCCAGCCTGGCCGACCTCCCGCCCGGGCCTGCAGGTTTTCAGAGCTGGGACAGCCTGCTGGCTGCGGCCCACGGTCACAGGGTTCCTAGAGCCCGTCTGCAGAAAAGCAAAGCCTCCTGGGCTCCTGCCGTTCTTAGCGAGAATGTCCCACGTTGTGCCTCCCTTGGCCCTGCCTTAGCCTCTGGTCAGAGCTGGAAGCAGCAAGGGCTGCCTGACCCTGAAGGCGGAGCCTGACCTGCCAGCTCGGGAGCACCAGGCGCCCGTTCTGAAGGAGGCTGGAGGCGCGTCCTTCCCTCCGATCCTGCTGCTTTGTTCCCGGAGGTGGGCTGCTCCGTCCATGCAGAGCCGAGGGGCAGGTGGGAAACGGAAGCTCCTAGTCCAGAACCACACTGGGTGCCGGGAAGGCGGCCTGGGACTCCCGCGGTGTCGAGGACGCCCACCCGGGACAGCAGCAGGATGGAACCAGGGGACACAGAGCGGGGGAGCCAGGCTGAGGCCAGAGGGGGCACCCGGGGGTGCAGAGGTGGCCTTGGGGGGCTGGTGCAGCGTGCACTGGTGGAGGCTGATCTTCTGGTCCAGCCCCTACTGGGACAGAAGAGGAAGCCGAGCCCGGGAGGGGATGGATGCATCAGGATGGAGAGAAAAAAACCTCCTGCAGAGGATTACTGTGGAGAAGGGAATCCTCTTGGAGCCGGCCAGGCTTACACCCACGGTGGGGTAGGAGAGGGGCCTGCCAGCTCGGGGCAGCAGAGGGGACTGGGTAGCATTGGGGCCCAGAGGCCAAGCATGATGAGTTTCTCGGGACAGAGAGTAGAGACGAGGAGCAGCAATGTGTCCTTGACAGAGCAGGGGTTCCTGAGGCTGTCCTCGGCTATACAAGATTGGCACAGAGGTGAAGGGCACAGGGCGGGGGTCGGCCAAGCAGGGGACAGGCTGGGCTGGCTGCTTGTCGGGACCCCTTCCTTGAAAAGCCTTCCCCTGAGCTGGACACTGGGCCAGGTAGCGCCAGGATAGGGGACTTTCGAAGCAGGGGGCTGTGAGCAGGACAGGAGTTCGGCAGGGACTCACGGGCCCAGGCAGGGAATGGGCAGGGTGAGGAGGGAGGGGGCAGGAATCGCAAGCTGCACTGATTGGATGGAGTCCTGGCGTGGTGCCCCCCCAGGAGCCCGGCTCCTGCTCCCCTTGGGTGAGATCCTGTCTGGAGTGATGGTCCGGGGCCAGCACTGGGACTTTCGCCGTTCTCTGATATCAGTGTTCTTAGCCTGTCTTAACGCAGGCCACAGCCGGGGCTTGGGGACAAAGGTCATGGCTCAGGAGCAAGGAGCTGGGGATCCGGCCCTTCGTCTTCCGACCCACAACACCCTGACTTAGGAATGCACCAGCCAGAGTGGCCTCCGGTTGCAGGAGAAGGGAGCCTGGGTCTGGGCCTTCCCAGGAGGCTTGAGGCCCGACTCCCGTGTGCCCAGGGCTGACCATGTAGACACCTTCAGGGCCAAACAGGAATGGAGGGTCTGCCCTTGAGTCAGGCAGGAGCCCAGGCAGAGCTGTGGGAGGACCCCAGACCCCTGCCTCTTGCGGGGAGACAAGACCTACATTCAGCAGTTCCTCTAAGTCTCTGCAGACACGTTTTCCAGGAGCGTGTGCCTGTCGCCCTTGACATGGGGCCCAGGCTTTTAACTGCCCAAAGCAAGGTGAGTTCCGGGCACGGACTTTGCTGCGTGACCCTGGACGAGACACGTAACCCTCCAGACCTCAGCTTCCTCACGCACACCTCCAAGAGGACGCCTTATTCCAGATTTGCTGTGAGCAAAGTTGAGCCATACGGGCTGCTCACCTCCCTCTCTGCAGACCCCATACTTCTGTTAATGCATCCCGACAGCACGGCTGGTCTTACTGGAGTGTGCAAGAGCGTGTGGTGAGGCTGGGCCTGAGGAGGTGCCTGAGCCTGGAAGTGGAAGTGACCGTGTCCCTCACTGTCCCCTCCCCGCAGGCTGGCATGATCATAGACAACGGGGTCAAGACTACAGAGGCTTCTGCCAAGGACAAGAGGCCCTTCCTCTCTATCATCTCTGCCAGGTAGTCACCCCCTGGGGACGCACGCACTCCCTGCTGACCTCCTGACCCACCTCCGCTCTCTTCACTCACTCACTCACTCGCTCATCGGGGAGCTGGTGAGTGCTTTCTCCGTCCTGGGCCTGGAACTAGCGGCTGGCGTAGCGCGGTGAAAATCTGAGCGGGGCAAAGTCTGAAGTAGGCTTCGGCGATAGCCGTGGAAGGGAGATAGAAATCTCCAGAGGTTCCTGGATCCCTCAGCCACAGCTGTGACCTGGTCCATTGGCCAGTTGGGCCGAGAGCTACAGGGGAAGAGAGAAGTCGGGAGAATTGCACCCCTGGGCTCTTGGGACGGGACTGAGCTCAGCCGGAGGCCAGGAGGCCACTTTCCAAAGGTGCTTTCAAAACCTCAAGGTCATTAGACAGCTCAGTGCCCTTGAAAGAGGCCGAGGTACTTGGCCTGCTTCAGAGCGAGTGGCTTGGCGCCGTGATAACGTGGACGGCGGCATCTGCCGGTCTGGATGCCACCGAGCCCCGCGTGCAGCCCAGGAGCTGAGCCCAGAGCAGGCGTGAGGTCGAGAGTCCCCCGTCAGTGGGGGGCTGGGCATTCCCAGCCCCAGGGGCCACACCGCACGCAGGGATCACGCCTGGCTGGCTGGGCTTCCCTCTGCACTGTGAGCTGTCCCGGCCCGCGTCAGGTGGGGGCTCCTCGGCCCACGTGGCTTCTCTGACAGACTCCGCAGCTTCGTGCCAGAGCCCAGGGAACGGGAGCTGGGGGGAAGCTCACGGCCAGAAGGGGTTCTGCTCGCAGCCCCCCAACCCGGCCACCTGTGCCCTCCCCACGGTGCGCTCCAGGTACAGCCCTCACCAGGACGCTGACCCGCTGAAGCCCCGGGAGCCTGCCATCATCCGACATTTCACTGCCTACAAGAACCAGGACCACGGGGCCTGGCTGCGCGGCGGGGACGTGTGGCTGGACAGCTGTCGGTGAGGAGAGGGCCGTGGGGTCCGGGACAGGGAGGGGCTGACGTCTCCCCACACGGGGGCGAGGAGAGCAGGGCGGGGAGGAACAGGCACGTGGGCTTTGGCCTTCTGGTCCCTCGAGAGGCAGCGGTACAGGCCGCCCCCACCCCCGCCGGCCAGCAGCGTCCCCGCAGCCCCCCTAAAAACAGCGTACGCAGGTGTCAGGGTCACCGAGCAGCCCCCGCATGAGGCTCTCTCAGCCCCAGAGCCGGTCAGTGAGAAAAGGGAGGAGGGGCGCAGCACACGCTCTGGGCCCCTGCCGTGCTCTGGGCCCCTGCCGTGCCCTGCGTCCTGGTTGCGCTTGTCACCGGGCTTCCCGAAGACACAAATGATCACCTCCATTTGGGGGACGGTAAGCCGAGGCTGAGTTTAGTGACCAACCAGCAAGTGGTGGAACTGGGGCTTGAAGTCACAACTTGCGGGACTCGGAAGCGTGGCCACAGCGTAACTGTGACCGTGGGTGCCCCCTTCCCGGCACTGCCGGACCCCTGGGAAGAAGCTTGGCGTCTGTCTGTCCTCCTTGCTGGGCTGGGGAGCTGGAACCGCCTTTATCGAGGGCCCCAAGGGTGGCCCTTCGAGGGAGGCAAGGTCCTCCACGGTCCAACCTCATGCTTAGCCCTGGAGTCACGGGTGGGGACGGGGGACAGGAGGCGGCTCACAGAGCCTGGTGTGTGTGCTGCCGAGGGGCAGTGTGGCCTCAAACACTGAGCCCCATCTTTGCAAGCAGACACCGAGTGGGAGAGCCCCCAGCTCCCTCAACACAGCCCGTGCCTCCTTCCCCACACAGTGTCCACGGTGCACAGCTGGGGACAAGGAACGGTCCTTTCTTGCACAGCTTCCCCGAGTGTGCAGTGAGGGGAGGCTCTGACTGTCCGCTCTTGTCCCCAGGTTTGCTGACAATGGCATCGGCCTGACCCTGGCCAGGTAAGGGCAGCCGTTGTTGTGTTGAGCCCTCCATGGGAAGCCGCTCTGGACCGCTCAGCCCAGACACCTTCTCCCTACAGTGGTGGGACCTTCCCGTATGACGACGGCTCCAAGCAGGAGATAAAGAACAGCCTGTTTGTTGGGGAGAGTGGCAACGTGGGGACGGAGATGATGGACAACAGGATCTGGGGCCCTGGCGGCCTGGACCACAGCGGCAGGACCCTCCCCATAGGCCAGTAGGTTTGCAGCCTTGGCGGCTTCCTCGTTGTGTGGCTTGTGCTACGTGGCAGCAGTGGAGGGAATGATGCTGGTGATTTCCACCTGCTGGCGGTCAGGTCCTCTGTCTGTGACCCGGCAGGGAGATCACTCAACCCAAAGGCATTAGCTGGCAGTGGGGTGAAATCAAGCACGGGAGAAAGGAATTTAGAAAAACAGTGTGGGAGACCCATCCACAGGGCCACGTGTCGATGGGAACGCAGCGGGTTCTGGGAACACATTAGTGGCGTTCAGTGTCCGGCTCAGCGACCACAGCTCCTTCGTCTCCGTCATCCTTCTGAGGGTGGGGGACAGACAGACCCAGGCCCATGGGGAATGACCAGGAATGGGACAGAACCCGAGGCCGTGTCGCACACAGATGGGGAGCTTGGATGGGAGACGGGGTCCCGCTCGGGGGAACAGCTTGGGAGGTGTTGTCACACCTCCTCGGGACGGCCAGGGCCATTCGAGACGAAACTCGTTCCCCGTGGGCCCTGGAGGTTTGAACGAGTTAGTGCAGGAAGAGATTCCTAGAGGCCAGGCTCGTTCCCCCGCAGACTTGTAGGGCTGCACTGAGGGGCCGCCGGCGGGCAGTCGGGTGCACGTGGAGTTCGCACAGAGTGGGGACGAGGACAAACAAGTGGTTGGAGGGGGGGTGACCTGGAGAGCTGACCGGCTCAGAGATCAAAGGGACGCAAGGGACGTGGCCAGTTCCTCAGGGAGCCTCATGGAGCAGGTGGGGGGCGGGGGGATTTATCTGGTGGTGATTCTGCTCAAACGTGAATCTGAACCAGACAGCAAGGCTCGGAGCCGGCCAGCAGCACAGGGGCCCCGCTCGCCGAGTTCCAAGGGCCCCTCTGGCTCCCTGAGCATCTTCCCTTTCTCCCGGGAAATGTGATTCCTGCCTCGACGGGCCGGACACAGCCTGAAGCTCCCACTGCAGTGGGTGTGGCCTTTGCGAGGACTTTGCCAACGGAACCCGGGCCCCGCGGGCACAAGCCATCAGGAAGCCCTTGTTTTTGTCTGGTCTAAGGGCTGCACCCATCCCTTCGGGTCATTTTTTTTTTTTTTTTTTAAAGATTTTATTTATTTATTTGACAGAGAGAAATCACAAGTAGAGAGAGAGAGAGGGAAGCAGGCTCTCTGCTGAGCAGAGAGCCTGATGCGGGACTCGATCCCAGGACCCTGAGATCATGACCTGAGCCGAAGGCAGCGGCTTAACCCACTGAGCCACCCAGGCGCCCCCTTCGGGTCATTTTTATGAGCAAGTCGGCCTCTGCATGTTTGGGGTGGCTTTGCTGTGGGTTACCGGCTTCCCAGGGCCAGAATGTCCTGATGACGCCGGGGCTGAGTTCGTTTATGGAGGCCTGATGGGTCTGCCAAAGCAGGCAGGTTCCCCGCAGCCCCTTCACGAGCGGGGACTGTGCCCTCCCCATCACGGGGACGCGTCCTGAATGGGACTGGGCTGGGCTCAGGAGGAAATGAGCCCACGCTGTGTGCGCGGCGAGTACGGACGGCCGGTCCCCGGGGCGCACAACCCGGAACCTAGCACGGAGGCGCCCGCGAGAACCGCGGCTCCAGGCCCTGCTGCTAATCGACTCCTTCTGCAGATGCAGAAGTGCAGGAAGTCCTTGGGGCCCATGAAGGTGCCGGCCAAGACTGGCATGATCGAGGCTTTCCTCGGGGAGCCGCCAGGGTGGAGGACAGGGCACTGTGGAGTACGGCCTCTCCCCGGGGACCTTCTCGGTGTTTATTCCCTCCTGCTGCCCTTCCTCCTTCGTGCCGGCTGTGGAAGGAGGGGCCCGGCCCAGAGGCAGAGACTCCAGTAAAAGCGAACCAACGGGGCTCGAAGAAGGAACGAGCCTAGACTGGGCACCAGGTGCCCAGCCAGCCCCTCCCCAGCCTTGCTCGGGAGTAAGAGGCAGTTGAGGGGCGTCTCTGAGCCCCTGCCCTCTGCTGGGGCAAGTGGCCCATTCTCCGGTCCCTTCTGCCTCCCCTCTGAGCATGTGGCCTCCTCCCCATCCCTTCCCCGAGGCCTGGAGATCATGGCCTTCCTGGGATCCACTGGCAGCTCCATACTGTTGCCCTCCCGGTGGGGGGGCTGCCTCTCTGCAAGGGGTGCTGGGAAGGTTACGCACAGTTCTCTCACGCATTACCATCGCCTTGCATTCTGGCCCAGACCCCAGAGACTTGCAATCGAAAGGCTTACTCAGACGAAACTCATCTGGGTTTTAATCTGATTAAATTATGGCAGCTGAGACAAGGCGCTAATGACTAATGGCTCTCGTCTCCCAAGGGACAGAATACTGGCATTCTGTAGCAGTGCTCACAGCATTTACTCAGTGCCTCTTCACAGGATGGAAAAACTGGGGGAAATATTTAAATAAAGGATAATTCCCCAAACCCCAAGCCAGCAACTAAACAGCTATCCATTCTTCATCCATCTTTCCATCCATCCATCCATCCATCCTTCCTTCCTTCCTACCTTCCTTCCATCCATCCACCATCCACCATCCACCATCCACCATCCACCATCCACCATCCATCATCCACCAACTATCCACCATCCACCATCCATCCACCATCCACCATCCACCCACCATCCACCATCCACCATCCATCCACCATCCATCCA